>NW_026925069.1:0-25167 GCF_032062105.1 Saccostrea cuccullata
TTGTTTGAGAATTGCACATCTGAATTCTCGGCAGGTTTCAATATCACCTGTGGTATCTTGTATCTGAAGCCCATCGTCTGTCAATATTTCTATAGGAAATCGATAATCGCCTATATAACAACCAGATAATGGAAACGATCTTATTTCATCATGGCGCCTCCATGCTCTGTAATCACTTGTCGTGGTTCAGTCGAGTCCGGATTGTTAGTAAAACATTGCAGGATATTTCCGATAGTATGACAGTGATAAACTTTGTGCCACTCAGCTCGAGGGAAGCAATTATATATGACACTTCACTGTTTAATTGTAAAAGTAAGAAATGTAAGTTACTAATTACATTTCCATCTTTATTCTTCTCTGTGATAACGTTTTGAAGGTTATGAGAGTTGATTTTTTTTTAAATAATTCAACATGAATGTAAATTTTGCAAAATGAAATGTCAAGAGACTTAAATGCATGTCAACCTCATGCATCTTTCTCAGTTTGTGTTTGACGTCAGTGGGCGGGGGACTATTGAATAATTGAAATGTGTATTTTTAATCAATTAGAAATTTTTGATAAATAGGCTAAATATAACGTATTGTTTCTATGTGTTATTAAACTGCATTACAATATAACATGTATCATTTCTATGTGTTATAAAATACATTATCAGCAAGAAAGGTTTACAATGTATATAGAGAAATAGATGCATATGAAAAACATTTCTTATGTTACTGATAGGTTTTACAGAAAATATCCATATTAGTTTCAACCTTGTGTCCCTTGATTTCAATACTTTGATTTAAAAAGGAAAATTTTGAAATGACATGAAAGGGTAATGATTATGGATAGCGGTTCTTTTTTATGTTACGTAACACGGACAGATATATTAAACCAACCAAATGAAAAAAAGGAAAAAAAACTGCATCGAAATCGATGCACGATTAACGGAAATATTTCCCGTCGAGAACGTATTATTTAAGTCTAAAATAATATCAATACTTTTTATTTCCTCTATTTTGTGCTGCTGCATGTGCAAAATAAGCCAGTGTAAATTGAAAAAACAAAAACAAAAGAAAAAGCCAAGGGGCCACAGCGCTCAACTGAGCACATCGGCCAGGAAATAGCACATATCAGACCAGAACTAAACATTTACTGAGGCGTGAATTTTAACCCCCGAAGGAGATCACGATTTGATCGAACTAGAATCTAAATTACCTGAGGATGATTCCATATAAATATTACTAATCATGGCTTTGAATTACTTGAAAAGAAAATTTTAAGGTTTCCCAATATATTCCTATGTAAAACTTTGGTCGGCCATTTTGGCCCCACCCCTACCCCCGGGGGTTATGATTTGAACAAAGTTGAAACTACACTACCTGAAGATAATTTCACATGAGTTTCATCTTTCCTGTTCCTATGGATCTTGAGAAGAAAATTTTTAAAGATTTCTCCTATATATTCCTTTGTAAAACCTTGATCAGCCATTTTGGCCCCATCCTACCCCCTGGGGGTCATGATTTGAACTAACTTGAATCTACACTACCCGAGGATGCTTCCACATGAGTTTCATCTTTCCTGGCCCAGTGGTTCTTGGGAAGATTTTCCCTATATACTCCTATGTAAAAATTTGGTCGGCCAAGGTGGCCCCACCCTACCCCCGGGGGTCATGATTTGAACAAACTTGAATCTACACTACCTGAGGATGTTTCCACATGAGTTTCATCTTTCCTGGCCCAGTGGTTCTTGAGAAGAAGATTTTTTTTAAATGCCATTAATTTTTCACTATTTTCACTAATTCATCATGATCTCCCCTTGGAAGAGGGCGTGGCCGGTCCTTCATTTGAACAAACATGAATCCCCTTTACCTAAGGATATTTTTGGCAAGTTTGGTTGAAATTGGCCCAGTGGTTCTTGAGACATGTGAGAAGAGGGACAAATTTTGATCAGAAAATCTCTCTTGAGCCTTTGGCTCAGGTGAGCTAAAATGATTCGAGATAAAACCCCATCTTGAAGAGCTCATTTCATTTTAAGTATGGCACAATTCTGATAAATCCTAAGATCTGAATATGTCAATTACATATATCATATTATTCGTCTAACACACACATCTTTAAAACAATTCTCTTATTCCAACTCTGAACTAGTTTGTTAACAACAGACGATCAACATATTATTACAAAATCTAAATTGTATCAAAAAATGATCTGAAACATAAACCCGTCTTGCACTTATTCCAACTCTGAATCAAGAATACTGAACTAGTAGTTAGGTTGCTAATCACAGTCGATCCATTTTCAAAAAATGCACTGTGTGTCCTTCACAGTGTCTCGTGCATCACAACTAGCTGTGACAACCCCCGTGATGTCTCCGTCATATGTTGAAGTTCTTTTCTACTTCTCTCTCTGGCTTTCAAACTGCCTGCATTTGTGTATGGTACATTCAGGGCAATTAGTAGATTGTTTACTTCTGATTCACCCTATCCACTATTTTTAACATACCTGTGTTAATAAGTAAAACAAGCTGATAATCAATGTAAAAATGAATACAAACAACTATTGGAATAATAATAATATGGCCTAAAATAAAATTAAGTTTATTTGCAGTTGCCAACCGACCCACTGAAATTGCACCCGACCCAAACTTTTTTTTAGCCATTTGGAAATTTGATTTTTTTTTTAAATTTTTCAAAATATTGAAACAGTTTCGTTTTCAAATCATAACACTTTTATCATTCAGTAGTTTATAACAAGAGGTGAGCTTATTCATTTCTAGTAGGTGTATGAAAACCTCTTTTTATTGTTATCTAACAAAATTCTGATTTTTTTTCAAAAAAACAAAAAAGAATGCCTACCTACCGACCCAGTCTAAAAATTATAGGTCGGCAACTGCAAACAAAGAATTTTTTAAGCTTGGCCTAGCTATCCGAATAAAGCTCTGTATAAACAATAGTTCAGTACTGTACATTAGATGTATATGTACTTTTTTTTCTCACCAAACCATTTTCACGATAATTCTTTAAAATAGTTTTTGACAATATAAATCTCTGTCTTTTATGAATAAAATTTTATATTTATCTCCAACAAGTTGAAGTCGAATTTTCATTCGTTTCCTTTATTATATATATGCACTATATCAGTTATTCAGATTATATAATATGGGCTAAAATGCTTAAGAGATTAAACCTGATTTGAACATACCAGTCGTAACTTGGTGTTAACATCCCATGCAATTACCCTTTCTTCGTAGAATGACACGATTCATTTGGCACTTGCTTTACATGTGTAGCGGGCAGCCGCTTTCGATAGCTGATTGTGAGATAGCGCATTCGACAGAGCACCTGGCCGGAGTTCAAGGGGGCAAGGGTTCGAATCCCGGTGTGGTCCGCTGTATTTTTCTCCTCTCCCGTTACATTTGGTGCCGTGCTATGCCCTAAAACTAATAGGTGAGAGGTCTGCCAGGGATGAGCCTGGGTTGGGTTTCTTGTGGGCAAAGACCTTTGAGGAGAGAGGAATGTGCCGGTCAGCCATGTTCGATCACCGGTGGCCAGAAAGCTCAGTCGGTAGAGCACCTGATCGGAGTTTCAGGGGGGCCAGGTTCGAATCCCGGTCTGGTCCGCTGCATTTTTCTCCTCTCCCTGGCCCGTTGCAAGTGTTAACATTCGATGTACTATCACTTCATTTATACATGTATCATTCGACCGAGCCCGAAATTCCTAAATGGAAGGGTTGTGAGCAAAGCTGATATGATTTCAAACCTTCAACAAGGATCGAAATCTTTCAACAACCCTGCGTCCCTGCAGCCAAATGCCCCGTGTCTTCACTTCCTCCACGTCTTTGTTAGGGGTGTTTTCGGTTATTTCTGATGTTGTGCAACAGCTAGCTTAATTATTTTTTTTCAATTCACACTGAATTATTGACTTATGAAAATTGAAAATTCTCCACACTCCTCCTTCCCTTTACCCTGGTTGTGATTGTGTAAATTTTAAATACTTTTGAATACCTTGAAAAAGTTTGATTGCGCATTTTGTGTTTTTCTTAATTGATTTTGACTGCCTAAAAGCCTTTTAAATCACCTTCAATGAAGGATCGAAATATTATCTCCGGTTCAGCTGAAGTCTCCGGCTTTGGAAGTGAAGTCAATGCTGGCTTAGCTAACGCATTCTTCATCAGACCTGTTTTAGTAATATCAGAAACAGCCTCCAAGAAACAGACTTTGATAAGCCAAGGTTTTCAATTATTTCTTTATCAAAAAGCAATAATTATCTTCAGTAGGTTTTCTCCACCTACATCAAAATATCCATGCTTTGTCATATTTGGGTGTATATTTACATGTTGAGCAAGAAAGCAGACAAGCATGTCCAAGTACCAGATTACTTAGATTTGAATATCTTTACTGAGAAATTTATTGAAGAAATGTCATTTTGCATGTTAAAAGAATGAGAAATACTTAAAAAGAACCTCATCATTTATCTAGATATTTTTAAACACTGTCGCCTTCTTTTAAATATTTACATATTCTATATGTAGATATTAATACGCCATGTGATTCGGTCGCGCTATGATCTCTGATCCCCAAATTCACACAGAATTGAATATATTTTCTCTTCAATAGGTTCATTATAAAAAGATATTTCCAACTGTAAATATATATACTTATGATAATTATTTTCAGTTTCTTGCAATATGTAAATGGATTTAAGTAAGGAGCGGTTAAAATTAATATTTATTTAATAAATATTTAATCATTGCAGATTTTGTTCACGGAGGGCACAATACTTTAGCCCTCTATAAAGGGTTTCCATGCATGGCATCTATCCAAGGAAACTCGAGAAACTAATTTTGACCTGTAATTTAACGAGGAAAATTAAATTAATCACATGTAAACAGCATAGCCGTTACATGTATGTGGAATGCATGTACAGTTCGTCTTGATAAGATTTAGTTTCAATCGATAAATAACCCACCAAGTTCAATGTTTTGTCCAGTTACAAAAAAGTAGGTCGACAGTTAATTGACAACAAGAGATTACACTTTTTATATCGGCGATTTGTACTACCAGGGCTTCAGGTAAAATCCAGTTTTAAATCGTCTTATTTGAAAACCATTTGTGTGTTTATTTACTGTGTTATATTTGAACCAAATTGTTGACAGAAAAATGTTTTTTTGTTTAACACTGAAGTGACCCGATTGCATAGGTGATCTTTATGCGCCACAAAATCTATGATCCAAAAATAAAACCACTACACTGCCTTCGTTAAAACAAGGTCATATTCTGTACGCTTAATTGCTAACATTTAGTTCTGATTTCAAGTAATCCAATATTGGGACTTTAAAGTTTAAAATTCGTGTCATCTCTTACGGTTTCAAATTCTTACCGGATATTTTAAAAACCAAAATCATTGAAGTTTGTGAAAGTGTTTCGATATATCCCAAATTCCATTATCATAGGTTTCAAAACAAACATCTAAGGCAAATTACCAATCTCATTGACAATGAGGGTCATGATTCAATGATTTTCTACCGCAAAGCAATTTTTGGAGACTTTAAGCCCCAAAAATTTTATTACAATGATCATAAAGATAATGCGCAATTATTGTTTGTCGCTGCCGTTTTCCTTTCCGTATAATGTTCATATTTCAATCATCTCAATTTGTTAAAGTATTTTTCTTGAAACAAGCTAAAGATACTATCAGTACGTGGAAAAACATGCGGACCTAGGCATAATTAGCAACTTTAGTACATTTCAGTTTTAAATGTTACATGGTAAATAATATATACGTGTTAAGAAATAAGGAACAACAAATAGAAGTCAATTATATGAAATCAGGCATGCAACGAAAAAGTTAACATGTTCAGAAAAATAAACTGTGATTCAGTGTTGTCCAATTTACGAATTTGTTTTATTGCATTGATTTTTAAATCTTTACCTGATACCTCCAATTTTAAACCAGTGGGTTTTTTTTTTAATTAATGAAACGAGATGCAGTTCTGTTGTACATTTCTTATGCTAATTATTCAAGTTATGTCATAAGATTAACTTCTCCCTCGGCAAATTGTGGTAAATTAAAAAAAAATAAAGCAACGTGTAGGAGCTAGGCACCGACACCATACAACGTCTTGCCAAAGTAAAATAGAAATGGTTTAAATTTTAATTGAGTTAAATTTGATATAAAATATGTCCGAAGACAATTGTCAGACTCACAAGTTTATGTTTTCAGATTCGAGACAATTTTCAGTCATTAAGCCTTTTTTCAAATAGACCCTTATCTCTCTTTAATTACATCTTTGAAAATATACTTTGTTTTTTTTTTTTTTATTGATAGAATCAGGATTCTGCAAGAGGCAGCTTATTGTGGTGAACAAATCATCAGAATTAAAATAAAGTCTTATGAATTTTGATGACTTGAGTTTAGATTACAAGGTATCAAATGTTTGAATTACGTCTATTTAAATTTATTTACATGACACTAGATTATTACAGATTTTTAATTAAGGCATTCTGTTACTTACAGAAGCCAAATTGTGCAACTCAGAAATAAAATAAAGAAATACGAAATTATAAAATAAAGAAAAACGAAATTATTGAATAAAGAAAAACAGAATTATTATATAAAGAAAAAAGTTGTCCCAAACAATGTCGATTTTGTGACCCAAGTCTTTGAGGTGACGATTTATAGCTGAATGCAATTTTTAGTGTGTTTTTGTAATAATGTTTTACTTGAATACATGTAGATGTCATATTCTTATTATACCCCCCGCTTGAAAAGCGGGAGGGTATATAGTAATCGTTAATTCCGTCTGTCCGTCCGTCTGTTACGCTTTGGGGTACCCCCCATCTCTTATCCGCAACTCCTCTCATACCAATGAATGAAATTTGATGAAACTTTCAAAGAATCTTTATTACATATTGCCATTGTGCACCTCCTATTTTACTTTTTGATCTGACACATATTTTGGGTTTCACGGCCACAGCAAAACATGGACTTTGCCATTATAACAATATGGAAGCGGGGGGTATCATTTAGTGAGCTCATCGCTAACAGTACCTCTAGTTTCTATTCGTGGACTCTTTCGTCTTGGCTTCAAAGTAGAACTTGCGTAAATAACTTTCTAGGACATCAACAGTAACGGTTTCCATGTCCACTGACTCATTGTAGTAAACTTATGTGGGCCAGACTAAGATTAAAATAAATATTTTTTGTAACAGCATAGTTATTATTTATTTCAATTCACACTGAATTATTGAATTATGAAAATTCTCTACACTCCTCCTTTCCTTTCCCCAGGATGTGATTTTGTAAATTTTAAATACCTTTTTGAATACCTTAAGGTCAAGATCTAGTAAATAACTTGAGACTAATTTTTGGTGCTAGTTTCATTATGACGTCATAATCAATTTCAAATTTCTTTTTCCCGGACTTTACGGCTTTAGCAGAATTATGTAGAAAATAAGGTATTTTCATGTCATTCTGTTTGAAATCATATGAAAAGTAAACCGGATACCTATGTTAAATTTGATATAAGCTTAAAGAGGAGGCCAAGAACATACTAATTACCGTTTCCTGAGAGACTGTAGGCAATCTGGATACATTTCCTTTGTCGAATACGAAAAAAAACTCCCATATTCATGACTGGTTTTCTTAAATTTTCATTGAAAATGACAGTTTAAGATACAGTTTTTCATCTTGTTTACCTACCAATTATGCCCCGAAACACCTTATTTGACCAAGCTAAAGTTGTAAAGCATCAATAAAGGAATTAATTTCTCAAGTTTGATAAATCTGTAGGCACCTTTTATTTACTAGATCTAGACCTTAAAAAAGTTTGATTGCGCATTTTGTGTTTTTCTTGGTTGATTCTGACGGCCTAGAAGCCATTTAAATCACCTTCAATAAAGGAGCGAAATATTATCTCCGGTTCAGCTGAAGTCTCCGGCTTTGGAAGTGAAGTCAATGATGGCTTAGCTTACTCATTCTTCATCAGACCTGTTTTAGTAATATCAGAAACAGCCTCCAAGAAACAGCCTTTGATAAGCCAAGATTTTTCAATTATTTCCTTATCAAAAAGCAATAATTATCTTCAGTAATCTCTTCTCCACCTTCATCAAAATATCCGTGCTTTGTCATATTTGGGTGTATATTTACATGTTGAGTAAGAAAGCAGACAAGCATGTCCAAGTACCAAACTACTTAAATTTAAACATCTTTACTGAGAAATTTATAGAAGAAATGTCATTTTGCATGTTAAAAGAATGAGAAATACTTAAAGAGAACCTCGTCATTTATCAAGATATTTTTAAACACTGTGGCCTTCTTTTAAATGTTTTCATATTCTACATATAGATATTAATGCGCCATGTGACTCGAGCACGCTTTGATTTCCTAAATTCACACAGAATTGGACATTTTCTCTTCAATAGGTTCATTTAAACAAGAGGCCCAGGGGCCACATCGCTCACCAGAGCACTAAGGGTAGGAAAAAGTAGAAAATGGCTTTTTATTGTAAAGTTTAAATCCAAAAGTAGTCCCATGACCAATCATGGATTTGCTATTTTTTTTTTTAGAAAATGATTTTTAAAGAATTTTCCTATATATATCTTTAAAAAATTTGGTCGGTCATTTTGGCCCCGCCCTACCCCTGGGGGTCATGATTTGAACAAATTTGAATCAACACTACTTGAGCATGCTTCCATATAAATATGATGAATTTTGGCTTTGTCATTCTTGAGAAGAAGATTTTTAAAGAATTTTCCTATATATTTCTATGTAAAATTTGGTCGGCCATTTTGGCCCCGCCCTACCCCGGGACGTCATGATTTGAACAATCTTGAATTTACAGTACCTGAGCATGCTCCCTTATAAATATGTTGAACTATGGCTTTGTCATTCTTGAGAAGAATATTTTTAAAGAATTTTCCTATATATATATCTATGTAAAAGCTTGGTCGGCCATTTTGGTCCCGCGCTACCCCCGGGGGTCATGATTTGAACAAACTTAAATCTTCACTACCTGAGGATGTTTACCCATAAGTTTCATCTTTCCTGGCACAGTGGTTTTTGAGATTTTTAAAATATGCCACCAAATTTTCATTAATTCCCAATTATCTCCCCTTGAATGAGGGCGTGGCCAATCATTTGAACAAACTTGAATCCCCTTTACCGAAGGATACTTTGTGGCACGTTTGGTTGAAATTGGCCCAGCGGTTCTTGAGAAGAAGTCGAAAATGTGAAAAGTTTACAGACAGACAGACGGACGCCGGACAAAATGAGATCAGAAAAGCTCACTTGAGCCTTCGGCTCAGGTGAGCTAAAAAGAAATGTGCAAATGAAAATATATACTTATGCAAATTATTTCAATTTCTTGCACCATTATACATGTAAATGGAATTTAAGTAAGGAGCAGTTAAAATTATTGTTTATTTAATTAATTTTTGATCATCGCAGACTTTTTACGGAAGGCACAATACTTTAGCCTTCTATAAAGGGTTTCCATGCACGGTATCCATCCAAGGAAACTTTGGAAACTAACTTTGACTTGTAATTTCAACGAGGAAAGTTAAATTAATCAAATGTAAACAGCATAGCCTTTTTTATTTAACATTCCAGTAATCCAATTGCAAAGTTGATCTTTATGTGCCACAAAATCTATGATCCAAAATTATACAAGTACACTGCATTCCTTAAAACAAGGCCATATACTGTACGCTTAATTGCTAAGACATTTAGTTTTGATTTCAAGTAAACTAATATTGAGATTATGAAGTTTAAAATACGTGGCATCTCTTACGGTTCAAATTCTTTCCGGAGTTTTTAAAAACCAAAATCATTTAAGTTTGCGAACGTGTTTTAACATATCCCAAAGTCCATTATCATAGGTTTCAAAACAAACTTCTAAGGCAAATTACTAATCTCAGTTGATAATGAGAGTCATGATTCAGTAATTTGTTTTTACCGCAAAGCAATTTTTGGACACTTAAAGCGCCAAACTTTATTTACAATGATCATAAAGATTATACGGAATTATTGTTTATCGCTCCCAAATATGCCAATTCATTTTCTTTCCATATAATGTCCCTTTTTCAATCATGTCAACTATTTTTCTAGAAATAAGCTAAAGATTTTTCAGTACGTGAAAAAACACGCGGACCCAGGTATAATTTTAGCAATTTTATTACATTTCAGTTTAAAATGTTACATTGTATAATACGTGTTCAGAAATAAGGAATGACAAAAAGGGGTCAATAATATGAAAACACGCATGCAACGAAAAAGTTAAGATGTTCAGAATAAAAACTGGTTCAATGTTGTCCACTTTACGAATTTGTTTTATTGCATTGATTTCTAAATCTTTACCTGATACATGTACCTCCAAATCTAAGCCAGTTTTTCTTTTTGAATCAATAAAACGTCATACAGTTCTGTTGTACATTTCTTATGCTAATTATTCAAGTTATGTCACTTTTCCCGGCAATCTGTGGTAAATTTATTTAATTAAAAATGATGTAACGTGTAGAAAGCTAGGCACCAACTCCATACAGCGTCTTACCAAAGTATAATAGAAATGGTTTAAATTTTTAATTGAGTTTAATTTTTGTATAAAAATATATCCGATGACATTTGTCAGTCCCTCAAGTATAGGTTTTCAGATTCGAGACAATTTTCAGTCATTTAGCCCTTTTTTCAAATAGACCATTATCTCTCTTTAATATCTTTGAAACTCTCTTTAATATCTTTGAAAATATACTTTGTATTTTTTATAGATAGAATGACGATTCTGCAAGAGGCAGCTTATTGTGGTGAACAAATCATCAGAATTAATTTAAATAAATTCTTATACATTCTGATGACTTGAGTTGAGATGACAAGGCATCAAATGTTTCAATTACGTCAACTTAAATTCGTTTACATGACACTAGATAATTACAGATTTTTAATGAAGACATTTTGTTACTTAGAGACGCCCAATAGTCCAAACCAAAATTAAAGATAGAAAAACTTAATTATTAGATAAAGAAAAAACGAAAATATTAAATAAAGAAAAACAAAACTATTAAATAAAGACAAATGAAATTATTGAATAAAGAAAAATGAAATTATTAAATAAAGAAAAGCGTTGTCCCAAACAGTGTCCTGGAGGTGACGATTTATAGCTGAACGCAATTTTTAGTGTGTTTTTGTGATAATGGTTTACCTGAATACATGTAGATGTCATATTCTTATTCCTATTCGTGGACTCTTTCGTCTTGGCTTCAAAGTAGAACTTGCGTAAATGACTTGCTAGTACATCTACAGTAACGGTTTGCATGTCCATTGACTCATTGTAAACTTCTGCATGTGTGCCACTCTAAAATTAAAATAAATATATTTTTTGTAACAGCTTAGTTGTTATTTTTTTATTCACACTGAATTATTGAATTATGAAAATTCTCTACACTCCTCCTTCCCTTTCCCCAGGTTTTGATTTTGTAAATTTTAAGTACTTATGCATACCTTGAAATAGTTTGATTGCGCATTTTTTGTTTTTCTTGGTTGATTTTGACTGCCTAGAACCTTGTAACTACTGCTTTCTATGTCACCTTCAATAAAGAAGCGAAATATTGATTTTGACTGCCTAGAACCTTGTAACTACTGCTTTCTATGTCACCTTCAATAAAGAAGCGAAATATTTTCTCGGATTCAGCTGGAGTCTCTAGCTTTGGGAGGGAAATCAATGCTGGCTTAGTTGACTCAAAATTCATCAGACCAATATTAGGAATGTCAGAAACAGCCTCCAAGTTTGATAAGTAAAGGTTTCAATTATTTTTTTTTTATCAAAAAGCAATAATAATTCTTCAGTAATCTCTTCTACACCTAGATCAAAATATCCATGCTTTGCCATATTTTGGTGTATATTTACATGTTGAGTAAGAAAGCAGACAAGCATGTCTAAATACCAAACACTGCGTGAAAATTTGGCTTTACAAAACGAGTGAAGATAATGTAAATTTATTATTTACAATGCCTTTAATTGGCGTTTCTGAAAAAAGACAAAGTTGGAAAAGGTAACCTTTACATTAACTTTACATGCACTTAAATATGATGTAATGTCCCACTTTATCTTGACTTTAAAAAAAAAGTAAAGTAAATATTTACAACCATTAAACACAGTATTTAAGATATATTAAATCTGATAATTACAGACCTTAAATTTGATTAAATACCATCTTTAATAACCCAAATCTGATGATTACAAACCTTAGATTTAATTAATTACCATCTTTAATAACCACAAAAGTTAATAATTTCCGTTTTCCATTCCAGTGAATGAAGCCTTATTCAAATTATAAATGAGTTTTTTCTTCCAAATTGTTAATTTGCGGAAATGTAAACATCAGAATTAATATACAAATTAACAAAAAGCTGACTTTAACTTTGTTTATTACAATAAAAAAACATTTTTTTACAAACATAAGATCAAAATCATCAAGATTCTTGGCAGTATATGTTGCCCACATCCTATCCTGCAAATTACATACATATCAAAGACAGAGTACATTTCACAAATATGTTTTTTTGTATGTGACATGTTTTATAATAAAACCAACTGTACATTCTTAAATTTAAAGTTGTGAATCAACATAAAACTATGTCCTCTTTCTTGTGGATATTGGTTTTAGTGGAAATCAAGAAGTGTCAAAATGTTTTTGTCACACCTCCCTTTTCAGAGTTAAAACTTTTCTCCCATGCAGGCATTTTCCTAATGCTTTTCCTAAAAGAAAAAAAAAGTATTTTTATCAGTGCAATGCATAAGTATGGATATTTTCAAAGGCGTCTGTGTTATCAGAATTCACAATACCATTATTATTAAAAATAAAAACAAGGCACAACCTAATTAATAAATAAAAAGTTCATATATTACCTTTAACCTCAAAAAGCAAAAAAATGTAAATTTATTAATTTAATAAGATGAGTGGAACTCTTTTTATTGCCATATTATATGAAGAATCAATGGGTTATGTCATGTATCCCTTATCATAAAAAGCCTATAAATTACAATTTGAGAAATATGTTTTTTTTAACGGTACCACACAAAAACAAAGAATAAATCCCTGAAATATTGAGAAATCATAGGTTTCCTGACTACTCAGTTGTCAGTTTACAAAGAGAACAATATAGTGCTACATATTTAGTTTAGCTGTACATGTATACAGAATAATACTCAAGTTATTGTTCAGGATATATGTACCTTTTTCCCCAATCGCATGTTTCAGCTCATGAACTTTTTCCTGATATGGAACAGTAAAAGGACTTTAGGTGAGAGTCCCTCAAATTGAAGATGACAATCATGCTGAAATAGAATTCATACCGTGATTAACATTTTATACATCTAGACATTTATAGTCAATATTTTTATAAAAAAAATTATGAGTCTGAAGCACACGGTCACCAAAAAATAAATTGATTTTGAAAAATAATACACAATGCAATCACAATTCTACTCTAAATCCATTCATTACTTTCAAATGAAAGTACAATAAACAACAAACACACCATTTGGACATAGCAACGACACGCAGTAGCTTTATTTGTGCGGTGTACATAACAAATGCAAAATATGAAAATCAATTTGTATATACAAGTTTATGTTGGATTGAATAAATCATGATAAAATTTAAACTTTATCGTGCTCTACGTGTCGTCCTAAACTGGTATTTAAACCACTATTCACCTCTTATATAGCCTTGCTAACGAGACCGGTTCTAAAGAACCACGTGATATACACCAGGTATTCGAATGAAAACCTTGTAATTCCGAAAAAGTAATTCATTATCACACCAAGTAGAAATTGATTTCTGTCTCATTCGTTCCTCAAACGAAAGAAATCATATATAATAGGTATGAATAGATAAACACCCTTATGTTATTTTTTATCAAAAATAATCTAAAATTAGTCCTAAACAATACTTGCCATTTTTAATATGAAAGTTGAGAACCCGCCTCTTCTTCATGACAGATCTTTTAATTTTCTCATGGTAGGCTGAGTAGCTTGAGACTATACAAAGGAAATTGAACATTTTTTTTTTTTACAAATATATGACGATATTGACTCCCGAGAAAGTCAAGCACTATATAATGTAAATGTTTGTTCAAGTAACAGATTTCATGAAATTTATTATTAAAATGTGCTTGTACCAAAGAACACTGGGATCCTCAATCTGGGTAATCATGTTTTGTTGTCTTCCTCGCCCGTCTGGTTTATGCAAGCTATTCCCACTTTTTGAAAATCAGGTAGAAAAAAGTGAAATTTCACGTGGGAGTAGGTGGAATTTTTATGCAAACAAATAATTAGCTGAATAATCATGTCATTACTGTGAAAACAGTAATTATTAAACCACTGGGAGTTGAGGACAGGTAAATTTGCTATTTTTAATTTAAAGGTCTGGCTTTTTACTTCTATTTCAATGAGAAATTAGACTTTTTCAAATAAAAATAGCAAATAATTTATTTATTTTTTTCAAATTGGCTTTTTACTTCTATTTCAATGAGAAGTTAGGCTTTTTCAAATAAAAATAGCAGATAAATTTATTTATTTTTTAAAAAATCTTACTTTTTACTTCGATATCGATGAGAAATTAGACTTTTTCATTATTCTTGAACAAATATTTCTTATTTCAGTGTTAAGTATATTTTATATATTTTTTTGATATTATAAAATATATATTTATTTTCTGTCTTAAAATGTACAAAATACTGGTAAAATACAGGTCAATCTTAGATGGGATGCAATTAGTCTAATTACTGTTAAAACCAATTTAACTGATCAAAACATCTATTGCTATTTGCAAGTGGGAATAGGTGAATAAATATTTAAAAAGTGGGAATAGCTCAAAGACACCACCGTCTTGATGTTTTTTTCCCTTCAACAATCTGCATGCTCAATTCACTATACCTGTGTTTTAAGAAAATGGACACAGTTTAAAATACAAAATGATATAAATAAAAATAAATAAACTCTCAAAGTTGAGAGTTTATGTATATAGGTGTAGTACTTTTTTAAAAACATTATGTTTCTTGCCTGATCAGAATCTTTATTAAAGCAACTTTTAGAGTGTATTAAATGTAGATACAAATTTTAAGAAAAATATTTTACATTTATCAATCCGGAAGACAAGCCCCTATGATCCATACACCTTTACAGAATAAAGTGACGCACATAAACATTTAATCCCCAAATTATCAAAAATACTTATCTAATATCCTAGCAGAAAATAACATACAAAGCGTCGTTTTGCGTGAATTTGATTAGTTTCATTCTTTCACAACATGCACAATGTACTGATCTGAGAGTGAAAGTGAAAACGGCTGGAAATCGTAAACAAACCTTTAGAGCATGCCAACCCGGGAGTTCGAGCAGTTGTCAAGGCAAGAATCTTCTTAAATCTAGATGAAGTGTCAAAAAATTACCACTGGTTTCAAACTTCGTCAAAATAACGATGCAGACCCGCTCAACTTGATTTGAAATGATTGGCTATTAAACCGAATACACAGTGCCATATTTCGGTCTTTGTTACGAGTAAATGATGCGTTTCATTTCGAGAAGAGTTTAGTCTACTTGAATGAAGAGGATAACATAATACTGAGCTACGCAAAATTTTGTGTAAAGTATGTTTTTCAGTGTAGATTACAATTTAGGCTGTAAATGTGCTGGAGATTATGTTGAAGCTTGTTAAACAAAACCAATAAACGTAGACTTATTCACGGCAATGTATGGGAACCGTAGAGAGGGAACCAGTCTTGAAGGCAAAGAAATTCCGCCAAGAAAACAACAAAGAAAGGGATTTGGGATGTTGTCAGTTGTATACATTATGTGCGGCGGTTACTGCAAGGTAATACATGTGTCTTATTTGTTGCGAATAATTCGGGGGTTTTTTATTATGGAAATTTATCTGTCCAACACTGGCAGAAATATAAATAATCAGACTTCAAAATTCCTTCCTCTGTTCCTCCAACTTGTCCAAGTAACACTCTTTGCTCTCAATTTTTTTTTTCATTTTCATTGAATATTTTTGTAGAAACAAGGAATGTGGAGCTAATGCATGCTGCTAAGGATGGAAAGGTCTTGTTTTTATTGTTTGTGATCGAGACACCAGTCACAGGTGTACCTTATTTCCATTTTAGGTATAATGTCTCTTGAGTTGTTTAAGTAGCGGGGACGATGCATTTTTCATTCAATATAAATGTAAAATTCTGGAGATAATTTTTTTTCAACATTGTTGGATACTCACTACATGATTTTATCTAAAGAAAAATTTAAATTTTTTTCACATTTTTTAAAAAGGCCAGGTATGGTGAAGAGATAATTAATTTTTTATTCAAAATTTTATTTTCCATGCATTTGTACAGGGAGTCTATATACACTTGAGAGGTGAGCGTCAGATTTAATTTTGAAGATGGATGACTTTCAGATGTTGTGATGAAGATTGTTGAAAGAGATTATCAACATAGAACCAATCCATATGAATGTGCAAGTCGGGGTGGAGGATTGGACTTCAATGTGTAATCAAGAGATGTTTATATATTGCTAAGCTTAGTGAAAGCACACCACAAACATTTTGAGTATCTCAGTAAGTTTCATGGATATTACAGATGTATCACTATCATATGTTTAGCATGTTGAGTGGCATTGTAAATTTCCATTATGTTTAGTTATACATGTTTTACATTTACTTAAGTTTGTCTTCAAAAGCTTGTGCTTTAATTTCAATGAAGTAATAGAAAACACTGCTTTTAAAAATTGTATTGTTTTTCTTTTATAATTTTGAAAATGATTATTATTAGGACTTGTACAACACCTGAGTACCCAGATGACTGTTGAACTAATTGGTGAACAAGAAAATATATCAGAGAGGGGAATCCAATACAGATGTCATGATCAGGAAAATTTACTGTTATCAATGATATGATCAGGAATTTGTAAACTTGTAGCGATTTAGAATATCTTATCTGTAATTTAACTCTTCAATACTTAATTGTTCACACATTATCATCTTATCTGTATATTAATCGCCCCCTCTTATATAACCCCCTGCTGATCGTAATGACCTGTGTATTGATTCCTGATCTTAAGGATCTCATAATGTGCTCCTGATCGTCAGGAGCAGATCTGAGTATATCTATAGTGCGACAGAATTTTAAAATAAGATAGGAAGATGGAAATAAGGAAGACTTAGTAGATAGAACTGTTAGAGATAGATAAAGTTACTTACTTACTTGGAATATTACCTAATTTTTCTTGGATTTATATGTACATGTGATTATTTTACTTGGATTTTATTTTTAGTGAATTATATTTCCTGAATGTTTCTATTTGTGATGTGCTGTGTAAATAAACTGTAGACTAGAATTTCGGCATCTATTTTCAAGATATGAGGAACAAGGATAAATTGATTTAATCATGCAAACTGACATTATGAAATGTGTTTTAAGACCGCCTGGTGCGGCGCTACAAACTAACTAGGAAATATCTTGGAGATTTACAGATGAACATGCAAGCATTCATAGTTTTGAATGTTATTCAGCCAGAGAGTTTTTGCACAAATTCAATTTTCAGTACAGTAATTTAAACTGGATGTGTTATTTTCAATACAGTTATGTAAAATGATATGTTACTTATCATGATTGTCAGTTTCTCAACAGGACATAACTGTAGTTTATTTATATGCAGATTTGCAGAACAAAACACACAGACCTTTTTTTCTCTTTTGTGCATCATACACTTGTAAACGTTTTACACCACAATGGTTAAATATTTTACATTTATGACGTGTAAATCGAGCACACAATGAAAATGCGTGAAGATGGATACATATGCAAACATGCATCTACCATAACCTATTACATATTTTCAAAGGTGTGTGAAGTCGAGCACATACATGAAAATGTGTGAAGCTGGACACATACACAAATACACATGCATCTGCCACAACCTATTACATATGTACCAACGGGTGTGAAGTCGAGCACATACATGAAAATGTGTGAAGCTGGACACATATGCAAATACACGAACATTTACCACAGACATAAAAACGTAATCTAAACTAAATCAAGCACAGACAGGCTCACAGGGTGAAGCTGGACTCGTACATGATCTCATGCATTTTGCAAACTGCATCCCCGCATCTATTCTAATAGATTTTTCACCATATTTTGTGTTTGTGAATATGTAAAATGCATCATTTTGCATTACAAGTTGAAGATGTTATTAGCCTGTATATAAGCGCAAATCAAATAGCCTTTTATGTATTTTTTTCCACATTTTTAATTCAATTTAAACTGCAAAGTTTATTTTATATATGTACATGCATTTATACTTGTCATCTGCATTTTTTTTTCACATGTATCTAAATGTTTAAAGGAAAACAAAAGTCAAAGATAGCTCAATATAATGTTTATATTCAAGGTTTTGACTGGATATTGTTTGTGCTGTATATCTGACTCATCATATGATGAGAAACAAAAATACAGAATATTTTAGATCATTTTTTTTTTTTTTTTGGAAAATGAAAAATATCAATATGCCAATTTTCCCCATTGTTATCTATTAATTACTCTATCATTAATATCAATGTACATATTAAAGGTCTATGCCATCAAATTCAGAGAGTTGTAGGCAATCCTGGTGCAGATAATATTTTTTTCCTGTGTTTCGCAGTATAGCGGGAACACATTGTATGCGAGGAATGTATATTAAAGCTGACATGAATTCTTAAAAACGCAACATTTTCATCTATGTACGACTTGTTTCATACCAACGATAGCCGTATTCCGCCATATTTCTTTCAGATACCTTGTCTCATTGTAACGATGTATACCCCAATGCGCTCGTTACAGTTGAATGATTTTTTGGTTTGGGTATCGACTTGTGCACATCTCCGATGGTAAAGCATATATGAGAACAAATAAGAAGATCAAGACATTTCAAAACCACTATAAACAAAGTAATAATCATATTTCTGAATAATTATTGATTTGAATCAAAACAAAAAAAAGCAAGTTTGGTGAGAAATTTAGATGCACGAGTACGTATTTTTACAGTGCGCCAATTTATGCAGAATAAACTTGAAATAAAAAGCAGTAAAATCTGCAAACACATTTTAAAATTATTATCATTTGAATGGCACAAAACAACCAACGTCTTTGATTTGCAGCCCCTATGCAATTGGTGCATATCGAGAAAACGCCTCGAACGCTGTAAACGTACCCATACCTGGTAATGAGGTTACTGCATCGGTTCGAAGATGTGCACAAGTCAAGTGATATCACCTGAATTCCATTTATTGAAATATGCATCACAAAAAAGAAATAAACTCCGTAAAAGCTCAATAGTAAACACACTGTCATTACTCCGTACAGACAAGCACGTCGATACACCTAGTCCGTGCTGATCAGATTTTGGTCAGGGAAAATATCACAAGTGGAAAGAGAAGTTATTTGCGCGGCTGAAGGGGGGGGGGGGTATGTGACTCCTATTCATAAGCTATAATTGTGAATTGTCTATCTACATGTAGTTCTAATATACATTCTATACAAAGTCATGTATATAGTCTGCAGTTGGTTTGCGTCGCAAAATTCATTTGTCAATTATAACTGATTATTATAGTACTAATCTCTAATCTAAACCAAGTAATTTGATGTACGGTAATTATTTACTTCAAATCTTAAAAGCAATTAACCAAAATACAATTTTTATGTGTACGTAGATTGTATACGTTCTTTAACACACAAACACACGAAGAAATGCCATCCCCTGTTCAGATTGACATTTAGGCATTTGATTTTATAGGCGGGGGGGGGGGGGTGCAAAAATAATTGACATGACCGTAATCTAAATATTCTTGGAAGACAGACATCTCTGCCGAATTCAATTTTGAAATGTATGTGCATTTTGAGGTATGTATAAATGTTTTATAATTATGGTGTTAAAGAGAGACTTTCGAGATTTCAGTATCCCTGCCTGATAGTCTAGCTATTTTTTTTTTTATATATTTAAAAATAATTTCTGTAAAATATTTGGGAGATAATTTTAAAAGCTAGGGTAGGGAATCTTGACACTTTAATACGGATAATTTTTATTTACTCTTTTGTATATTGAACTCTCTCTCTCTTTCTCTCCCTCTCTCTCTCTCACTCTGTAGCCATCTCTTAGAGCAATAATGGTATAAGATCCTATGCACTTTGTGCTGTCCATTTATTAAGCTTTAGGACAGATCAAGGATTTTTTTTTTCAGGCGGGATGTCAAACTTCATAAATTGAATAATAATTTTAATTTGGACGAGAAGTTAAACCCCAAAAGGCCAAATTGAAAAAGAAACTAGAGGTATTGTGAGCAATGAGCTCTCTAAATGATACCCCCCCCCGGGGGGGGGGGGGGGGGTAAAAGCAATATTCAATGTCTATACTAAGTATATATTTGTACAAAAACCCCCCCCTGGTTCCAACACTTACATGTATATGCTGAACCTGGACAAAAGACAATAGAATTTTTATAAAGGTAATTGTAGGAAAATGCGGAAATCCTCGCGGGGGGTTTCCTCTCTCATTTTATCTGCTTTTTCTAGTAATCATTAATTATTTATGTCTAGAAATTTAATTCAAATTAAATTCTATTTTCATTATCATTGTACCACAGAATCAAACTCGTTTATTATACCCCTCGCAACAAGTTGCGTGAGGTATAAAGTTTTTGGGCCCATCAGTCAGCCCTTTTTTTTTTGGGCAGTGCAACTTCTTATAAACTAATGCACAGAATTTTGTCGAACTTTCGAATATTTAAAGGAGTCAATGTGTCTGTATTTGCACATTACCAGGAAATTCCCAAATCTTTATTTTTTGGGAATTTCCGCACTTTTACATTTAGATTTTGGCGATATCTTTAATATAAAATGAGCAGTTTGTCAGGGCAATTCCCATAAACCGCTGCACACAATTTCGTCAAACTTTGCAGATATTTAGGATACAATGTGTATATATGGGCATATTACAAGGAAATTACGATTCCTTTATTTTTTCTGTGAATTTCAACACTTCGACTTTTGTGGGAGCGTGGGGGATGGTTTTCTCACTTTTTCTTTCATTGTGCATAAAATTATAAACAACTTTAAATCAAATTATATTAGGTCTAATAAAGTCAATACACAGTATTTATTTGAATATATTTGATCATAAAGAAATCCATCTGTTTCAGACGTTTTTCTTAAAACATTTTTATGAGAATTTTTGATGTTTTTTCCCCCCCCCCCTTTCACAGGAGAATATCTTCATATCTTCAAAAGGTAATGATTCGTAATAATGCATGCTTTGTTATAAATTTGATGAAGTTAAACCATGTTTTCAAAAATTTTATTTACATTATTTCATTTACAGACAAAATTAATGTTTATTCTTTAAAAAAAAATTATTTGCATTTTCTTCAGTCAACTCCAGGCGCTTTCAACCTTTGATATTTTTCCCTGACCAAATAAAATGATCGGCATGGACCACGTGTGTCCAAGCAGTTTTTACTGTTGAGTAAGCAATGGATTACATGACTTCTGAGATGATTTTTCAAAAAAAAAAATAGGAAATTTTTCGACATGTGCACATCCCTGTAACATAGCAATACTCAGGTAAATATTTTTATCACTGCGTTTGACGCGTTTTCTGACGACCTGCATGGAATTTTTGCTCTACTTGAATGTATTCCGTGAAAGTGTATTTTCTATATTGCAGCAAATGCATTCAAAAATAATTTAATTCTCGGTATAGTTCTAGTTTTTGTTGAATTTTTACTTTTCAAACATGTATTGGTCAGTTTATTGACTTATAAAAACTATGCTATCGGAGATGTGCACATGTCGACAGCCAGGATAGAAAATCACTCAAGTGAAACAATTGTAAAAGGCTATATATAGCAGGTACAGGTGGCCAAAAATGTTCGATTAAATATGGCGGAATCGAAGAAATATGGCGGACAAAGGCGTACAGGAATGTAGTAAGTCGTACAAAGATGAAAAATGATGCCTTTTTAAGAGTTCATGTCAGCTTTAATGGTTTTGGTTGTATATGTGGGCGTGGCCAAAGGAAAGCCAATGAAAAATGAGTATTCAGTAATATGTTCATATCATTCTAAGCCAGTGCTCTTCAATACACACACATTTTTTTTTTGCTTTATATATATCATATTTGTATAAATATACTGGTAATGGAAATAACAAAACTGTTGAAATGTATTTTAATTTGGATTTTTTCATACAGGCAAATATAATAGGATGTTTGTGCATTTTTAACTATTGCACCGAATGCATGTCCGGCATTCTCCTTTGAGACATTATTTACATAGCGACGGACACAGGTTTTCCATAGTTAACCATCTATGGTTTTTGCCTGGGGTTTTTTAAAGTCAGTGATAGGGATACAATTTATTTCATGTAAAAAATTTTACAAATGCATTGCAGTGCTTATAATTGTTTCACATTCAATGTAATGTATGTTAAATAGTTATGTATTGTTACATGTATCAAAATAAACGCCAGCTGCTCCAACTAAGCTAACCTGGCTTACAGCATAGTTGTTGTATTATTTGAGGAGTAGTCTGTCAAATAATGATGAGTCGAGTGTTTGAATCTGTAGATGACCATTTTTAATACTAATTTCAACTGGAAATGGATACAAGATAATTAAAAAAAAAATTTGACATTTGTCTTAAAATTCTGGGTACTGACAAGATTAGATTCTTTAAACTAACTGTGAAAATCCAAAGAATAAGTGTATTAAACAATAGTCAGCATTTAAATAAGACTTTTATAAAATATGTATATTTAATGAACTTTAATATGGCATTAAAGATAAAAGGTTATATTTAATTATCTTTTCGTGTAAGTAAAGGTTACCTTTTCACCTTTACTTTTTGTAAAATTAAAACAAAGATGACCTTGGTTTTTGGAGCACCTTTAATGAAATTTACTTCGCAAGTAAAGTTTTGTAAAGGTGTTTTTTCAAGCAGTGAAACTACTTAGAATTAAACATCTTTACTGAGAAATTTATTGAGGAAATGTCATTTTACATCTTAAAAGAATGAGAAATGCTTCACAAAATGCTAATCTTTTATCAAGATATCATTTTTTAACACTGTGGCCTACTTATTCATATAGATATTAATAAGCCATGTGATTTGGTCGTGCTATGACCTCTGACCCCCAGATTCACACAGAATTGAACATATATTCTCTTCAATAGATTTATTTGAAAAAATATATTTGCAAAAGTATTAAATACTTATGATAATTATTCCCAATTCTTGCAACGTGTAAATAGAATTTAAGTAAAGGAGCGGTTAAAATTAATATTTATCAAATTCATACTTGATCATCGCAGACTGTGTACGGAAGGCACAATACTTTAGCCCTGTACATGTATTAAGGGTTCTCATGCACGGCACCCATCAAACTTCAAACTTTAACTTTGACCTGTATTTCATCGAGGTAAGTAAATTGCATGAAAAGAGCAGATCCTTTACAGTGATACATGTACATGTACGTGGTATGTATGTACAGTTCGTCTTGATAACATTTATTTTTAATCAATCAATAACCCACCAAGTTCAATGTTTTGTCCAGTTACAAAAAAGTAGGTCGACAGTTAATTGACAGCAAGAGATTAGTACACTTTTTTATCGCGATTTGTACTACCAGGGCTTCAGGAAAAACCCAGTTTTAAATCGTCTTATTTGAAAACCATTTATGAGTTAATTTACTGTGTTATCTTTAAACCAGACTGCAGACAGAAAATGTTTTTACTGAACATTCAAGTGACCAAATTGCAAAGGTGTTCTTTATGTGCCACAAAATTTATTATCCAAAAAGAAAACCACTCACTGCCTTAATGAAAACAAGACCATATACTGTACGCTTTATTGCTAATATATTTAGTTCTGATTTCAAGTAATCCAATATTCGGTTTAAAATGCATGGCATCTCTTACGGTTCAAATTCTTACCGGATATTTTAAGAACCAAAATCATTGAAGTTTGTGAAAGTGTTTAGACATATCCCAAATTCCATTATCATAGGTTTCAAAAAAAACTTCAAAGGCACATTACTAATTTCATTGATAATGAGAGTCATAATTCTATGATTTTCTACCCCAGAGCAATTTTTATACACTTTTAAAGCACATTTTTTATTACAGTGTTTATAAAGATTATACGGAATTATTGTTTATCACTCCAAAATACCTAGTATGCCAATTCGTCACCTTTCCATATAATTTTCCCTTAATCAGCCATGTCAATTTGTTAAAAGTATTTTTTTTTTGGAAACATGCTAAAGATACTATCAATACTTGGAAAAACATGCGGACCTAGATATAATTATATCGACTTTATTTGACTTCAGTTTTAAATGTTTCATAGTAAATAATATATACCTCTCCTGTTCAGAAATATGCAATAACAAATAAAATTCAATTATATGAAAACATGAAAAGAAAAAGTGCACATGTACAGAAATGTATGAACTGTGGCTCAATGTTGTCCACTTTACGAGTTTGTTTTTAAAGCCCCGATTAAATCTATAGCTGACACCAAATTTAAACCAGTGTTTCTTATAGAATTAATACAGAAGTCTAGCAGTTTTGTTGTACATTTCTTGTGTAATTCTACAAGTTATGTCTTAAGATTCACTTCTCCCTCGACCAATTGTAGTAAAATAAAAAAAAAAATAAAGTCTAATCAAACAGAAATAGAAATTATTTCAATTTTCAATTTAGTTTAATTCGGTATAAAAAAAATGTCAGATGACAATTATCTGTCCTTCAAGTTAATCTGTCCTTCAAGTCAAATAATGTTCAGTCATTCAGCCTTTTTTTAAATAAACTCGCATCTCCCCATAATCCCATCTCTTTAAAATATACACTGTATTTTTGAATGAAAAAAAATTAATAAACTGCAGGATGCAGCTATTGTAGTCAATAAGTTATCAGAATTGAATTGAGATGACAACGCATCCAATTCTTTAATTACGTTAATTTTAAATTCACATAGCCCTTTAAATAGACCTACATACATTACGTAACACTAGGACAGGATTTTTACGAAGGTATTCTTCTACTGTTTTTTTTAGGTGAATTAATATTAAAGCTGCATGAAATACATTAAACGTTA
>NW_026925070.1:0-25476 GCF_032062105.1 Saccostrea cuccullata
GTTGTTTTGATTTGGTTGGGGGAATGGTTGGATGATATTGATCTAGTGCCGTCTGATCAACATCGTGGTTTCCCCTTATGGATTATAGATTATCCACTGGATTATAGATTATCCACTCTCCTCTGGAGGAGACCATGGGTTGCACCAGTCTGCCGAATATCATTGACCGTTACGGAAGGCGCTGTGACATAAGTTGAATCGCCAACCTTCTTAGGGCTTTATTAAAACCCGAAGGAAAAAAAACTTGAATTAAAAAAAACTGTATTAAAAATATATAATAGAACATTGTATAAATAGAACATTGTATATATTCTCTTTATTAAAACCTAAAGGAAAGATACAGAACGTGAATAAAATAAATCCAGCGATTGAAATTAATGCTGTCTTTCTTACCAGGACTGAATAAATCGATCCATGTGATTTTCAATTCGTTGAATACATCTTTGTAAATTAAAGTGTACTGCTGTGTTTTTGCTCCATCTGAGGGGCGTTTAGGGTATTTCTCAAACAGCGTATAATCATTGTCTTGTTCGGGATCTTTGGTGAAGATGATGTCCGCACAACATATTGATTGTCCTTGAGATCTACCACAACTTGGAAGAGTCTTTTCCGCCACTTTGCAATGTACTTCACTTCATCGAAAGTGACCAGTTCGGATTCCTTCACTTGTTCGATCTTATTCTTTGTTGGGCGAGATATGGTGGGTTTTTGGTAAGTGTCAGTGACAGAAGGAAGGCGGTCTGAAGGTTCAATGTAGTTAGCCGGGACCAGTTTACCCCCCCCCCCCCCCCCGAACCCTTCTCCTACACAATTTAAATTTAAAATAATTTTTTTTTGGATTTGTGTAGATGAAAAGAATAATTATATAATTTAACAAAAAGGTAAATTAAAGTATTCAGGAAACATGTAAATATATGTGTGTCAATTTTGTTAAATTTGCCTACATTTCCTTTTTTCCTGCATTTAAATTGTGGAACAATCATGTTAATGACTGCTCCACATCTCTGTCCGTTTGAGACTAGTATTTTAAAAATTATCATTGCTTGCATGGAGATATAATCCTTGGGGTTCATTTCTTTGATGCTGGAAGTTAATCTTTCGAACTCCGACGAATCCATGATCTTTTGTATAATGTCTGATGGAATAAGGTCGTCTAAACAAAAAAAGCAAAATAGCATCTATTTAAATCTGAATAATAGAAACGATATAGAGAGAACAAAGAGAGAATACAATTAATCTAATACAAATCAGATCCTTTGATCCGCACACATGCATAGATCGCTACACAAGGATCTGAAGAAACCCCATTCAGCGTCATCTGGTGACCTTTGAATTATCCAATCAAATGTTCACTTTTGAGAATTGGAAAGTATCTCAGAATTTAGTTATAGAGGGGAAAGGCCCGGTTATGCACGAATGGAAAAAAAACGTGACCTGGTTTCTGTAGCCTGTCAAGAGAAGGACCATAGTCCTTTCTGTACAGTAATATAAGAAATAATTGCTTTTGTGTTGGGTATTTTTTTAGATCTTTGTTCTGTACGAAACGATAAGATCTCCACAGCTACTTTGTTTTTCCGAATGTTGCTTAAGTACAATCTCTCTGATTAGTAATTTTTTTCATGAATATTTTTATTTAAAAAGGCACCGGGAGATGACCCTGGTTGGGTTTTTTCAGATCTCGGCAGCGATGTTTGTGAGCGGATCAAAGGATCTGATTTTAATCAAATAAGAATACAATTATACAACCGCCAAATTTGTAGCTACCCATTTGCTTTTCTTTTATTTAAGGTCTTCCGTTTCAGACGGAAGACCTTATAGTGATTCTACTGTTTTTTCTTTTTATTATTATTATTTTTTTTCCTTTTTGTCTTGCCGATTTCTCAGAGATGCGTGGACAGATTCAGATGAAATTTTCAGAGATGATAGAGTGTTAAAATATCTTTCAAATGCAGTTTTCAGTTTTTGAAAAATCACTTCCGGTTGTCAGTTATGTCCGATTTCAGCTTTTTTCAAAAAAGTTTTGTCCGAGTCATATCTCAGAAACGGTAAATGATGAAGACACCAAACTTATATGAGTAATAGATCTTGATTAGTAGGCAAAACCAATTGGGTTAACATATGCGCCGTCACTTCCGGTCGTCACAGGAAGTGATCAAGAAATCAAAAATTTCAACTTATTATTTTTTGAAACTTTTTTGCATCACATAATAGCATCTTGTTTGTAGTTTCGAAATATGTCAGTCTCACCGGAAACAAAAACGACAACTTCCGGTTATATGAAAAAAACTGCATATTTTCAATATTTTTCTCTCCCAAAAATATTTTTTATGCGTAATGTATTTGAAATGGTTTTTAGATATGTTATTTAGACTGCAAATGTCTAAAGTAACGTCAAATATCTTTGTAAAATTTACTTCCGGTCGCGTGATTTCCTGTCCTCAAAATGAATAGTTCTTATAGCTATATCTCGGAAACGGTAAGAGATGTAGACACCAAACTTATAGAAATGGTATATCTTGATGAAAAGGCAAAATCATATAGGTTAAGATTTGTCACTTCCGGTCGTCACAGGAAGTGGTCAAAAAATCGGAAATTTCAACTTTTCTTTTATGGAATGTTTATTGCATCACATTATAGCGCTTTATTTGTAGTTTCAAAATATATCAGCTCCACCGGAAACAAAAACGACAACTTCCGGTTATAAGAGAAAAACTAAATAATTTGAGTGTTTTCTTTCCAATATATATTTTTTATAGATAAAGTGTTTGCAACTGTTTTTGGATATGTTATTCAGACTGCAAATGTCTACAGTAACGTCAAACATCTTTTTAAAATTCACTTCCGGTTGCGTGTGATTTCCTGTCCTCAAATTGAGAAGTTATTATAGCTAGATCTTTTAAACAGTAAGAGAATAAGACATCAAACTTTTACAAGTGTTATATCCTGATGAGTAAGCAATTCCATGGGGGATAAGAGTCTGTCATCACTTCCGGTCGTCACTGGAAGTGATCAAAGAAGTCCAAAAATTCAACTTTCCCTTATGGAAACTTTTTTTTATCACATAATAGCATCTTATTTGTAGTTTTGAAATAAGTCAGTAACACCGGAAACAAAGAAGACAACTTCCGGTTATAAGAGAAAAGCTTCATAATTTGAGTATTTTTCTTTCCTGTAAATATTTTTTTATAATTGAAGTATTTGTAATGATTTTTGGATATGTTATTAAGACTGTAAATGTCTTCAGTAACGCCAAATATCTTTATAAAATTCACTTCCGGTTGCATGATTTCCTGTCCTCAAAATGAAAAGTTATCATAACTAGATCTCGTAAAGAGTAAGAGATTAAGACACCAAACTTTTACAAGTGGTAGATCTTGATGTGTAGGCAAAACTAGTCAGGAAAAGATTGTCCACCGTCACTTCCGGTTGTCACAGGAAGTGAACAAATGAATAAAAACTTTTCTTACGGAATCTTTCTTAGCAATACATTATAGCATCTTTTTTGTAGATTTGAAATATGTCACTGGAAACAAAATGGACAACTTCCGCTTATGAAAGCAAAACTGTATAAATTTAGTATTCTACTATCCCATAAATATTTCTGATAAGAAGAGCTTTAGAAATGATTTTAGGACATGTTATTTAGACTGAAATATCTAGAGTAACCTCAAATATCTTTTCAAAAATTTACTTCCGGTCACGTGATTTTTTGTCCTCAAAATGAGAAGATAATATTACAAGATCTCTTAAACTGTAACAGATCAAGACACTTAACTTAAATGAATAAAACAACATGAAGATTGGGCAAAAAATATAGAGTAAAATGCGTACGCCGTCACTTCTGGTCGTCACAGGAAGTGATAAAAAATTGAATATGATTTTTGTACATGTTATTAAGACTATAATTGTCTAAAGTAAAGTAAAGAATCTTGGTAAGTTACACCCGGTTGTTTGTTTTCCTGAAATCATTAAAAATATTATATGCCTTTTTAACATAGATAAAAGCTTATTCATGTAGATAAATAGAGGAGAACGGAAGACCTTCTTTGTTGCTGTAGCAACAAGAGTTTCTGGTTCTGTAATTATAACTTTCCTCTCCTTGGATGTCGCCTTCATCCATTCTTCCAGGGAGGCAATTGTGTTGGTGACAGTTTCAGTACATATACTGTTGTCTGAAAGAATCACCAGTTTTTGCGACATCAGGAACTTGAAAATCTTTTAAAGCGTGTAGCGAGGAATTCAAAGTTCAGTTAATGTAGTCTTTTTTTACCAGGACGGAATAAATCGAAAAAAACTCCGGACTACATGCAATTATAGGAAACATAATTTACAAGTACTCTGAACTAGCTGAAATGTTGATTCATAACACAGCATTGTAATAAATGAAGGAATAATTAGTACAGATAACACTATACAATAACAATAAGTTTAGTGGTGAAATGTGAATAAGTAACTCATAAAGGGGTTGGGACCAATGACGAGGACATCATGTCATGGTGGTCATTCTTTTTAAACACCATGTCTCAGGACTGACTTTCAATATAGTTTTCTTACCCTTCTTTACCGTCTCCAGGGGGAGGCGCTGAAATTATATTAATTACAGGGTTGAGTGTCAATCAAAAAGAAATAAATAAGGCCAATTCATTTCTCAATTTTAAATCATTAGTTCATCAAGGCTTGCATTTTTTAACTTTAATAAAAGTCCTCATAAAAAAACTTGTTATTATGCAGGACATTTAAATCATATCCTTACCCCATGGATTGGGATCCTGGCCTGCATGAGGCTTTTGGGGAGGCGCTGAAATTATATTAATTACAGGGTTGAGGGTCAATCATAAAGAAACAAATGGAGACCAATTCATTTCTCAATTTTATTCATTAGTTCAGAAAGACCTACATTCTTTCACTTTAATAAATGTCCTCATTAAAAGTTTGTACATATGCATGAAATTATTTCAATCAAATCCTTACCACATGGATGGGGATCTTGCACATGAAAAGGGTTTGGGGTAGGCACTGAAATCAGATTAATTGCAGGGTTAGGGTCATTTATATAGAAACAAGGGGTGTGTGGGGGGGGGGGGGCAACTTTTTCTTCTCAAACACTACTACCACCAAAGGAATTATCTTTTGCAAGAATGGATGCACACCACCCCTAAAACTTCAAGTTATATAAGGAAACATGAAAATTACAGAAGTTGGCATTAAACACATTTTGTCTTTAACCAAACCGTCTTCCAAAAAAATTAGCTTTATGAGTTATCAAAGTTTTCTCTTCCCTCCCCCACACCCTTTTCCCTTTTCTCTGGCTAGTCAAATTAGTAACGTCAAAAAAACCCAAAAACTTCATTTCTCTTGCTCGCCACAAAGCAATCCCCCATTTCCATAATGATTTGTAGCAACAGCATCCACATCAGGGTCATCTGAAGACGGAAGACCTTAATTAACCTAAATCTTGTTCTTCATCATATAGTCACCAGCTGAGGTGTCTTTGTGGGTGGCATGTCATTTCTTGTGAGATAATATCTCCAATAATTCTAACTGAAGTAGGAGCTCATTTAACAATACAAGCAATTATGAAGGTCATGGTCATTGGGTCACAAATTTAGCATGGTTGGAAATATCATGACACAGGTCATGCACATTTCAAGTATGAAAGCTGTATGTCTTATAACGACCAAAATAAACAAGATGTCCTTATTAAACACTGATGACCCTGTTCGGCAACAATTACCAAATATTCTACTTTCATTAAAGCCAAATATTACAAAATTTTAACTCCAGCTTATGATATTCAAAGCATGTCAACTTCCAAATTCCTGGTCATTCCGGATATCCATTTAAAGTTACAGGGTTATGACAGGTTTTCTGACTATATTACATATGTGAAGTTGATATGTACTGTTTACGTAGAAGCAACACTTTTCCTGAACATAAAATTGTCTTGTTTTGTCATCAAAATTTATATTGTGTTCTTTTGTTGTTTAAAAATAACCATACTCAATTTTTAGTCAGATAATATTTAGTGTGGGATTTCATTTCCTTGTTTTTTGTTAACCAGGGAAGAAGCGAAATTCAATCCTCTACGAAGATTGGTGATTTTAGTACAGTACTTCACTTAATGTTCATAACTTAATATGAACAAGGTTAAATTTATTTCAAAAGTAGTGAAATATCCATGGTCACAATGAAGAGGTCAATGTTGTGGGTATATCCAATGAAATGCGTTGCAGCAAAAAATGAACTTAAGACATATACAATTACTTAACTATCCTCAATTCCAAATGAAGGCCAAATTAAAAGCTGGGAAATTTCGGGTTCAATTGGCTAAAACTTAAAGGTCAACATCAAAAGGTCCACTATGATGTTTAGTAACCATAAAAAAGGTCTTGTCACAAGGAATACACATGTGAAGTAGGAATTTCATAGTTTCTCTTCATCCTGATTTCTGGGCAACTTTAATGTTTTTGTGACGGCCTGACAAAATGCATAAGAGATACAATTGTATTTAGAAGATAGAACGGACAAATGAGATTTAATGTCTGCTCAAAGTTAAGAAAAAAGATGGGAAAACAATTAAGAATATATCTAACCCCAACCGGAACTCTCTGTCGAGAATGAAGCTCTATTAGTTTGTACTTATAACAAAGGAAGATAACAGTGTCAGCACTTAGGAATTGGAACTTTACAACAGCAATAAACAGAATAATGATCATTGAGTAAGTCTCTTTCTAATCTTAATGTACTTTACTTCTATGCCACATAATAATATAAGGCGATTCGTTGTTCTTTTCCTCTGTCTAGCGTCCACTAATCTCTCAAGAACATACCTTCCTATTTCACAATTGGGCAAGAGGCTGAGTAACCATTGCTATCCCTTTTTCGTCCGTGCGTCGTGTGTTAACATTTGAACATTTTCAGCTTCTTCTCTGAAACCACTTAACCAATTTCAACCAAATTTGTTATACAGCATCTATGGGTGAAGGGGAACAATAATTGTGAATTTCATGGTCCCTGCCCCCCTGGGGCCTGGGGGGTGGGGCAAAAACCACTAAAATTATTGCAATCTTTAAAAATCTTCTTCTTTACTCCTGGACATCAAGCAGGCAAATTGTTTGCATGAATGTAATGAGCATTAAGTCCTCTACTTAAATTGTGAAATCCATGGCCCCAGGGTCAGGGGTTCTAGTGCTAGGGCGGGGCTATATAGGTTATAAAGTGAAAATGCATGATTTCTTTGAAAATCTTCTTCTCTGCTCCTAGGTATTAAATAAACAAACCAAGGACATAGGTATGATGAGCAAGAGTGCCTCTTCCTAAATTGTGAATTTTATGACCCCAGGGTCAGGGGTTCTGGTGTTAGGGTGGGGCTCTACTAGTTATATAGTGAAAATGCATTAATTCTTTGAAAACCTTCTTCTCTACTTCTGGGTATTAAATAAACTAACTAAGCACATAATTATTATGAGCAAGAGTGCCTCTTTCAAAATTGTGAATTTTATGACCCCAGGGTCAGGGGTTCTGGTGTTAGGGCGGGGCTCTATTGGTTATATATTGAAAATGCATTTATTCTTTGAAAATCTTCTTCTCTACTTCTGGGTATTAAAAAAACGCGGGTTTGTTAAGGCAACACATGGATCAGAATTCGGTGAATTAACACTTTTTTATGATTATGCAACACTCATAAATCGGAAAAGTCAAGGATAAAACTTTTGTTATATTTATGCATTCTATAGACTGCGATGGGACTTGTTCTATAGGAGGCGCTTCACCACGACGTCACCACGTGACGTCTATAATTAGAAAATATGCCTTAATGAAAAAGTGAAAAGTTAAACACTACCCCGGGGATAATTAGTTCCAATTTATATTAATAGTTATGTTAAAACATCTCTGTACCATGAAAAGTGCTGCTAGAATCCTACTGTCCTCTTATAGAAATAATTATTCAACAATTTCGGACGAAACCTTCCCAAAATTTTTACATTTTGTTCATAACATCGAAAATAATGCATCAATTCCTGTAAACCATACGATTCTAGCAGCACTTTCCAAAAACAAACAAATAAGAACTTTAGATAGAAACAAAAATTAAGTTTCAAGATATGCGGCGTAGTGTTGAACTTTTGCATAAGGAACGATATGGAAATAACGAACAGTATTCAATCTCAACGTCCATTAAACAAATATACAAAATAAGTGCAGAGCAAACACGGACCTCCGAAACATCAGAGGTGGGATCAGGTGCCATGGAGGAGTGAGCATCCCCTGCCGACCGGTCACACCCGCCGTGTGCTCGTTGTCATAATCAGGATATAACGGAAAAAATCCGTGGTCAATTCAGAGTATAAATAGTGGACTAACAATGGATATGAAAAACGTCATTCAGCATTTCATTTAATGATAAATTGTATTTGCTGACAAGGTCATTGTATCGACCATAGAATTTACGAAATGATGACTTTAAACGAGACTGTTGATATTCTTGTTTCATCAACTTGCTTGTCAATAATTTACCTCGTTTAAGAAACTGTTCATACGCAGAGCATGCTCTTGCATATCGAATCAACTGAGATATAAATACTCCGTATGCAGGCGATGAAGGTATATTGCTGCATAAGTAAGGGAAGTTGACGATAGAAAAATTAAAGTCATCACGTTTATCATATAGCTTGGTTGTTAGATTACCATTAGTGTCTTTTTCAAGTAAAATATCCAAGTATGAAGCAGAAGTGTCGGACTCTGTGGTATCTTTTATCTCAAGCTCACCAGGATATATCGTGTCGACGTATGAATGGAAATTATCATTATTAATTGACAATACGTCGTCGATATATCTAAATGTCGAGTTGAAGGCCACAGCAAGTGTTTTCTTCTTTTCACGTAAAAGATTTTGCATAAAATCTGCTTCATATGAATATAAAAATAAGTCTGCTAATAACGGAGCGCAATTTGTACCCATGGGAATTCCAATAGATTGTTGGAATACCTGGTCTCCAAAAACCACATAGATATTGTCAATCAGAAACTCAAGCATCTTCTTGATGTCAACTTCAGAGTACTTGTGTGTGCAATCAGAATCTGTTTTAACAAAATAATTTTTCAAATGACCAATGACGAGGTAAGTAAACCTACGAGTTCCATTTTTGTTGAAGAGGCAGCTGTCAATGATATCTAAAAGCCTGGATTTTAATTTGTCGTGGGGAATTGTTGTGTATAAAGTTGAAAAGTCGTAAGTTTTTATGCTGTTGATTTTTGTAAAGTCTTGTGATTTCAAATTGTCCAAAAGTTCTTTAGAATTTTTAAGTATCCACATCTGATTTACACCACTTCTTGAATATATAGTTGTACAGTACTCTTGAAGTTTTTCCTTCACTAGTGTCAATATTTTAGTGAGAAGTAACGAAAGAGGCTTGGTTGAACATTTACTGGAACCTGCAATGTATCTTTGTTTGTAAGGACTCTTTTGAAGTTTCGGAATCCAATATATATAAGGTAGTTCAAATTCAATCTGGCTCTGTGGAATATTAAAAGTATTAAAACTGACAGGTGATTCTGAAGAATTTCTTCCTTAGATAGAGAAGAATATGTATAAGTAGGATTACCTACTTGTAGAATTAAATCCAAGTTCTTCAAGAATGCAATTTATATAATGAGCTTTACAAACGAAGACAATGTTGTTACCTGCTTTGTCGGCAGGAACCAGTACGTACTGGTCGTGTAATCTATCTAATTCTTTTTTCACTTCTGGTTTATTGAACACAGAAGGATAGATGGTTTTCACTTTGCCCCTCAATCTTTTAATACGTGACTTTAACATGGATCTGATACATTTAATCCATTCTGACAAGGTGTCAATGTCTTCTTTTTCATATCTAGCCCATCGTCTGGCGTAATTTTCAATAGAATCCATAATATTTATGAAATTCCGACGCCAGTTGAAGGATCGGGGTTCCCTAAATTTAGGACCATTTAAAATAAGTGATCTAAGGTCCTCATTACGAACTATTTTTACGTCACCTGTAATAACGTGTCCAGCAGGACTATAGTTATAGGGCGAAGAAGAACATGAACACGAAAGGGGATTATTTTTCAGATAGTCGATATCCAGGCCATGTAAAGTGCATCTTTTTGTTACGAACGACAGAGGAAAGGCTGATCGGCAAGTAAACACCCTCCTTGCTTTAATTTTACGAAGAAATTGCAGAATTATATTACCATACCTCATTCATACGCTTTATTCCCAAAAGAATCACTCATGATATTCATTCTAAAGGCTTTTAAACTCCGATTTCTTGTGTTTGCTTACATCAATTTTCGTTACTTTTCACTTTCACTCTGCTACTGCATGATCAACAGTTATGACGTCACGGGTTCGGTATGTAACCTCTGTGATAACTACAGAGGCCCAGGAACGACAAAACTTCGTTCATATTATTCCTCTGCATATCTTGGTTCCTTTTTATCTCCCCAAATCAACCTTAGATATCGATTTTAAGAAATTGTTATCGTTAAATCTCACGTCATTTAGCTTATTATGACGTCATAGCATACAGGCAAGTAGAATATTTGTTTGTAACCTTAACCTGCCTGTGAACTAACTAAGTACTAAGTTATGATAAGCAAGAGTGCCTCTTTCAAAATTGTGAATTTTGTTGCCCCCAGGGTCAGGGGTTCTGGTGTTAGGGTTGGGCCCTATTGATTATATAGTGAAGATGCATTTATTCTTTGAAAGTCTTCTTCTTTGCTCCTGGGTATTAAATAAACTATGTAATTATATAGTTATATTGATCAAGAGTGCCTCTTTCAAAATTGTGAATTTTTACGACCCCAGGGTCAGGGGTTCTGGTGTTAGGGCGGGGCTCTATTGGGTTATATAGTGAAAATGCATTAATTCTTTGAAATTCTTTCCTTTGCTCCTGTGTTTAATGCCTATGATTCAAATATATATATTCATGATGAAGAAAGGTGCATCTACCAAAATGGTTATTTTTTATGCCCCGTCCCTTCCCTGGGTCGGGGTGAGGGGGGGGGGGGGGTCAAAGTCTGAAAATAAATTAATGCTTGGAAATTTGCTATTTGGCGTGTTAATCAACCATTTTATGATAAAATTTGCAATATTTTGAAATATGTGGCCCCAGGATCAGTGTTTCCTTTAGGATGAGGTGTAGAACTGGTTTTAAAGTGGAAGTGCATTTTCTCTTAATGTTACTCTGATCTACCTCTGGGTAATAAGTAAATAGAGTTAGCATTCTAAGTCTAAATTATTATAAGCAATATAATCTCTTTTAAAATTGTGAATTGCAAATTCCATGGCCTCGAACCAAATTTAATTGTTTGAAAGTTGTTGCACAATACTCAGGTGACCTATAAGGCCCTTGGGCCTCTTGTTATTGTAAAGTTTTTGGCCCCGCCCTATCCCCGGGATTCATGATTTGAATCTACACTATCTTAGGATGCTTCAATATAAATATGATGAATTATGGCTTGTCATTCTTGTGAAGAAAATTTTTAAAGAATTTTCCTTCATATTTTTATGTAATACTTTGGTCGGCCATTTGGGCCAAGCACTAACCCAGGGGGTCAGGATTTGAACAAACTTGAATATACACTACCTGACCATGCTTCCATATAAATATGATGAATTATGGCTTTATCTTTCTTGAGAAAAAAGATTTTAAAATAATTTTCGAATGCATTTCCATGTTAAACTTTGGTCGGCCATAATGGACCCGCCCTACACCCAGGGGTCATGATTTGAACAAACTTGAATCTAAACTACATGAGCATGCTTCCATATAAACATGATGCATTATGGCTTAATCATTCTTGAGAAAAAGATTTTCAAAAAATTTTCCTGTACATTTCTAGGTCAAACTTTGGTCGGCCATTTATAACCCTAATCCTACCCCCCGGGGGGTCATGATTTGAACAAACTTGAATTTATACTACATGAGGATGTTTCCAAATAAGTTTCATCTTTCCAGGCACAGTGGTTCTTGAGAGGAAGATTTTTAAAATATGCTACCAAATTTTCATTAATTCCCAATTATCTCCCCCTGAATGAAGGCGTGCCCCTTCATTTGAACAAACTTGAATCCCCTTCACACAAGGATACTTTGTGGCAAGTTTGGTTGAAATTGGCCGAGCGGTTCTTGGGAAGAAGTCGAAAATGTGAAAAGTTTACAGACAGACAGACGGGCAAACGGACAGACAGACAGACGGACGCTGGACAAAATGTGATCATGCAGAAAAGCTCACTTGAGCTTTCAGCTCAGTTGAGCTAAAAACACACAAGGAGAAACATAAATCACAGGCTTAAAAGACATAACAATGACACCTTTCCAATTAGTACAGATCCTAAATCCCCACAGGAATACTAGTTCATACAATGAAAGTGATTCTGTGAAAAATTTTTTAATAAAAGATATCACTCGTGCATGTTTAGCTAATTATATGAAAACCATGCATATGATCACACTTACTGCTAGACTGCCTCCATGGCACAGGCATGGGCCCTGATCCATCAGATGAATCTACAGAAGAATAAATGATAAAAATTGAAAAGTGTGTATTATTCACAGACTTACAATGTCTTCCAAAAACACATGACATATACTGACACGCAAAAGAAACGCAACTAGCAGTAATTTACAAATGTTTGATTTTTTATCTTTTGATTTTCAAAAATTACCGGTAATAAAGTAAGGCTAAATTCACTTTTCAAAACATCAGAGATTTGATAAAAATGTGAAATATTTATCTGTTTACTTTACTAAGTAAAATATGACTATTAAAACACCCCCCTCCCAGCCATTCAAGTTAAACGTGAAAGACTGCCCTAAACAACCATTGCAGCTTAATTACTACGATACAATAGGTTCATTAATATCGAGATCTCAGCGAAGATATTATTCTTTGATATTTTTAAATACCCGTTTTCAGATAATTAGGTCGAATTTTCTCTAACTTAGAGCAGTGTAGCTATCCTTGGACTTCCGGTACAAGGACTGTCCTTAATGAATATGATACGTAAGACCCTGTTGAGGCGTAATGTTGTGAATTTTTGCATCAGCAACCCTCCATCACCTTTACATTGAAATTTTCCAGCTAGAGCAATGGAAATGCATACATAAGCCATTTTCAAGTAGCCTTAGCATTGTTTCGGGAATCGAAAGTGGAGTTTATTTTTCGAAATATTGCTGCATTACTCAAGATGAACAGTGTAAAACCCTTAAAACTCCATAATATTGCCAAATGTTTTTTTTTACTTGCAATTTTTGATTTCTGTTAAGCAGACTAAAACTTGACTTCCGGTTATGGTATGGAAATCGTTCAACCGTTCATTTACTGATGTTTCCCATATTGAAGATATTCATAATTTTAAAATACAAAATTCTTTACTTTACATAATTTTTCCCCTAAAAAAGGGTGTTGCGTTTCTTTTGCGTGTCAGTATAATTTCAGTCAGTTTAACCATGGCCTTCGGATCCTTGTGTAAGTTATATACTGATATTTAGGTCAGTGTGTATCACTACATATTTACATTTGCAAATGTTTTCCTTTATATAACACCACTGACAGGAATGAGTAAATACAGGTCTGGGGTCAAGACGTCATAGATAATTGCTTGACGTAATTTCTCAGTGACGTCATAAAGGGTCAACTTGAGTTCAGTGAATTACATAATTGCTGTTGGTTTGAAAAAAAATTGAATTTCCCATGCTCAAAGTCACATCCAGACAAATATAAAGTATCACTAAGTCACAAATGCAAATATCAGGTATCATTTTATAACATATATCGGGCTAGAAATACGGTTTGGTAAGAGATTAAATTCAGCTTACAACCTTTCAGGCTTTACTGAATCTAGCTAACCCTTACCAAACCGTATTAATATCCCAAAAAATGTTTGAAAATGATACCTTATTTCTTTAATATCTACTAAATAAATGAGTCTTTATTATAAATCTCTATATTCATTTAAAGTTAACCTGAGAACTGTCATTATTTATTTCATTTCTTTTTCTTATCTTTTCCTTTGTAAATTGTAACATTCTCCTCCTTAGTCTATACCACCCTATAGGAGGATAATGCTTTTTCTACATTAGATATCATTCACAATTATATATCAACAGAAAATTATAACAATGACTTCATACCGTTTTCATGAAAATCTTTGTGTACACACAATGTCACCCATATTTAAGATTGTCTACCTATTTCATTTCCATCCATCAATTTCAATAATATTCACTTTTTAATTTTATTTCTTTTCAACATTTTAAACTAAATCAAGATACCGGGTACAATGTAAATCATGTTCTTACCCGTTGTGACGTCGTCATATTGGCCGGGAGTGGACCCTTCAAGATGAAAATATATAAAGTGCAGGGTTATGACAAGAAATTCATATCGAGTTATTCACGTTACTGGGAGTCATGATCTAAATAAAGAGGGGAAGAGGGGGGAGTTCTCAATTTCTATTTCTTCTAAAAGAAGGTTTAATTAATACTTCATAATATTGTCAGAGACATCTTCACACACACATATTATCATCCATTTCTTAATTAAATATCATTAGTTCAAACATGCTTACATTCTTTCAGTTCAATAACTGTCCTTGTAAGTAGTTGGTACATATGCATGAAATTAATTAAATCATATCCTTACCAAATGGATCTGCAGGATTTCTGGCAATGGGTTGGGAAGGGGCTGAAATTATATTAATTGCATGGTTAGGGTCAATCATAAAGAAACAAAGGGGGCCAATTCATTTCTCCATTTTATATCAATATTTCATTAAACATTACATTCTTTAACTAGAATAAATGTCCTTGTAAATATACTGACACAAAAAAGAAACGCAACAAGGAGTAATCTACAAAGATTTGAATTTCTCATCTAATGAGTTTAAAAAAAGAATACAGTAAGGCTTAACTCACTTTTCAACGACATAACATCAGAGATTTGATATAAATGTTAAATGTTTATCTTTTAACTTTACTTAGTAACATATGACTTTTAAAACACCCCCCTCTCAGCCACTCAATTACAATGTGATAGACTGTCCTAAACAACATTAGCAGCTTAATTTCTAGGATACAAAAGGTTCATCAATATCGAGATCTGAGCGAAGGAATTATTCTTTACCATTTTTAAATGCCTGTTTCTCAGATGATTCGGTCGAAATTTTTCTAGCTTAGTGCATTGTAGTAACCCTTGGACTTCCGGTCCAAAGATTATCATTTATGAATATAAAACGTAAGACCCCGTTGAGACGTAATGCAGTGTATTTCTGCATCATCAACTCTCCATCGCCTTTACTTGGTGATTTTCCAGCTAGAGCAATGGGAATGCGCACTTAAGCCATTTTCAAGAAGCTTTAGCATCGTTACAAGAAACAAAATGAAATTTTATTTCTTGAAATATTACTGCATTACTTAGGATGAACAGTACAAGCCCTTAAAACTCCATAATATTGCCAGCTGTATTGTGAAATATGCAATTTTCGATTTCTGTTAGGCAGACTCAAACTTGACTTCCGGTTATGGTATGAAAATCGTTCAAACGTTAATTAACCGATATTTATCAATTTGAAGATATCCATAATTCTAAGATCTAATTTTTTTTACTTTACATAATTATTTCACCCTAAAGTAGGGTGTTGCGTTTCTTTTGCGTGTCAGTATACTTTGTACATATGCATGAAATTAAGTAAATAAGATCCTTAACAAATGAATCCCCATACTGCCACCCCTTCTGTTGAGCGGGTTGGGCTAACCCTGAATATATATTAATGGCAGGATTAGGGTCAATCATATATAAACAAAGGGGGCCAATCCATTTTGCAATTTGATATAATTAATTTATTAAGGCTTACATTCAGTCTTTAACTTGAATAAATGTCCTTGTCAAAATTTTAGACATATGCATGAAATTTATTAAATCATATCCTTCACAAATGGAAATGAATCCTGAACCTTTACTGGAGTGTGTTGGGCAGGGGCTGAAATTATATTAATTCCTGGGTTAGGGTCAATCATATAGAAACAAGGGGGGGCAACTTTTTCTCCTCAAACACTCTTTTATACCATAGGAATTATCTGTTGCAAAAAGGGTTGCCCACCACCCCTTATACGTCAGGTAATATAAGGAAAAATAAAAATGAAAAAAGTTGCCATTAAACAAATTTGGTCTCCAACCAAACCACCTTCCACACCATTGGAGTTATGAGTTTTAAGAGTTTTCTTTTCCCTACCCCGCCCCAATTCCTGTTTCTCTGGCTAGTCAACTTATTCACGTAAAAAAAAATATCATTTCTCTGGCAGGACACCAATAACTCCCCCATTACCATACTGAGATGTTTGCTGCTGACAGGATGTTAAACATGTTATATAGCAGTCTCATAATAGTTAATACATATTCTTACCTGCTGCTGCCGCCGCCTCCCTCTCCAAAATCCATTCTTTCAGCTCTGAAAATATTCCGATATTAACTAACCCTCTCATAATAATACCAAAAGAAAAACACAATCAAGGGGTTGTTTCATTTAGGAGGACAGGATGAAAATGATTACATGTATTATCATTCCCATATATAAAGTTCTAATATAATAATTGTATTTTTCAATGAATAAGTTGTCCAAATATCTGTTCATTTCCTTAAAATCAGGCAGACTGCAACAAAGGTCACTCTGAGCAGTCTCTTCACACATACTATCCAGGGAAGGTTACTAAAGGTAACACGATTCAGGTTTAAAAAAAATAAAGAAGCATAACTTACCGTCTATCTCGTTCCTTATAAACGACTTGATACCCGTCTCCTGCAACAAACATGTGCTTCATCAAATTTGATTTGTCAGAAAATACAAATTATCATTGAATGAAATGCTGACTGACGTTTTTCATACCAATTGTTAGTCCATTATTTATACACCGAATTGACCACGGATTTTTTCCGTTATTTCCTGATTATGACAACGAGCACACGGCGGGTGTGACCGGTCGGCAGGGGATGCTCACTCCTCCATGGCACCTGATCCCACCTCTGATGTTTCGGAGGTCCGTGTTTGCTCTGCTCTTATTTTGTATATTTGTTTAATGGACGTTGAGATTGAATACTGTTCGTTATTTCCATATCCTTCTTTCACAAGTATCAGTGACATTTAAAAGCTACTCAAGAAGAACAAATTAGCTTCATAGATATATCCTACAAATTACACATGCTTATTCATATCAGCCAAGTATAACTTTTAACAGGGCAAAAATAGTGCTTTGAGAAAAGGAAATATCATTAACAACAAAATATTTGGACCTGCTTGAGAAAGATTTGTCAAAGCTCACAGTAACATACCTGACGTGCACAATGACACTATATAACAATCTGTGAAATTCACATTCAATACTATTCAATGTGATGGAACGCGTTGCGGACAAGTTATGGGTACCTCAAAAAGAACATATGGTAGGACAGACAGACACCATCACTATATAGCCCCTGTCTTCTCAAAATGGTGTATGAAGGAGGGAAATTATATTAAATTATCTTACCATCTCGCGCAACTCTTCTCTTAACCACTTCTCCATTCTACAACTATCATTGAATGAAATGCTGACTTACGTTTTTCATACCAATTGTTAGTCCATTATATATACACTGAATTGACCACGGATTTTTTCCGTTATTTCCTGATTATGACAACGAGCACACGGCGGGTGGGACCGGTCGGCAGGGGATGCTCACTCCTCCATGGCATCTGATCCCACCTCTGATTGTTTCGGCGATCCGTGTTTGCTCTGCTCTTATTTTGTACATTTGTTTAATGGACGTTGAGATTTAATACTGTTCGTTATTTCCATATCCTTCCTTTAAAATACTACTCCTTCTACAGTATTGGTCTAATGGCAATGGCTTCTTTTCTCATCCATTGTTCTAAGTAGAGCTACAGTCTCGACAGAGACTTCTGGTTGTATTTGTAACATAGTTAAAATCTCCTCCGGTAATAACATGCTTATTACAATTGAGTATGGGTAATAAATCTTCAAAAAATGTCGTTCTTTTCGAATCAATAACAGGTGCGTATATATTAGCTATTCTATACTGTATATTGTTATAATCTATGTCTATATAAACTAGCTTTCAATCTATATCTAAATGAAATTTACTGACTTTAATATCTTGATGAATTGCAATAATTCCTACACCTCTACTTTTTTCGTACCAAAACTGAAATAACATTTTTTCTGGATCATGTGCTCTGAAACTGATGAACAATTCGCACATTTGCAGCTCTGTTCTGCAGCATGTTAAATAATAAAGAAGGTAGGTGTATATAGCACTTATTACAAATGCCAAATGAGATAACATATATTACAATTCCAGAATGCAGCAGAAGGTGGGGTCAAAAACTTGAATTAAAAAAAAACTATTAAAAAATATAATAAATTTATAAATGTGATAATAATAATATAATAGAACATTGCATAAATAGAACATTGTATATATTCTCTTTATTAAAACCAAAAGGAAAGAAACAGAACGTGAATAAAATAAATAAAACTGTATTAAAAGTACATAAGAGAACATTTCATATATTCTTCTCATTTATGGCGAGTTTTAGAACATCTGGGGTAGGTGTTAGTTGAAATTTTCAGATGGTGTTTTGATTCCACTTGAAACATACAAATGATTTCTTTTTAAGAATTTCATAAATGTTTTTACTAGAAAATTTTCCATTTGAAGTTCTTTGTTTGCAAGGAAGTATACCTTTACTCTGCACTCGATGCCCATTGAACAGTGAAGGATCTTAATCGTGCCAGCACTTCTGCAACCAGGGACTGCTGTTCTTTTGTAGGAAATTGGGACCGGTAACATGAAGATCAGTATATTAAATCAACATTTTAATTTCATTAAGAACAGAGACTACGACGTCTGTCAATAAATTAAAAAAAACAAGTTTGGTCATATTTAAATGAAGGATATAGAGATAACGAACAGTATTCAATCTCAAAGTCCATTAAACAAATATACAAAATAAGAGCAGAGCAAACGTGGATCCAGGAATTGAAGTTAGAGGGGGCGTCAAAAAAGGCGAGGGGTCTGGGGGCCGCCTTGAGGTCCCCAGAGGGTCCAGGGCAAAGCCCTGGTCGGGGCCGAGGGGGCGAAGATCCTGGGTTCTAGAGATTTCGTAGGGTAAAAATGAGGTCTAACAAGTAGATATATTTACATTTTCTAGACGAAACTGTGATTCACGTTAACTGTGACAATTTTAGGGGGTGTTATTACTGAGCTGTACAGATTATTCAACTCATATGAAGAAGCTACCATTTGCAGGCGTAGAGCTGCTTATATGTGCCATACTGGTCACTCTGGGCCTTTGAGTAGAGGGGAATTTTTTCTCCTGCTTGCACTTACCGCGATATTGGACCTTGGTTGATATTCTTAACCAAAGGACCGATTTCCAGGTCCCTCAGTTGTGTGTGCATTAGCAACGTAAAGATGAATTCCTTATTTAGAGCAGACACTCCAAAGAGAGCTCCAGGTCGGCGACTGTGATGTCTGGTAAGCAGTATTTTAAAAGATTTCCGCCTTTATTACCCTGATGAATTTGCACAACAAATAATATCAGTTTATCAACTGTATTTCCTGAGAAAATGCCGTAAGCATGGATATTTATCAAAGGCGGACGAACATATAACATTTGATGGACAACCTTCAGCAAGGTTAGCGAAAACTTATTATTAGTGACCTAATCATAAATTACTTTCTCTATTTGTTTCCTGCTTTTGCATGGCCCATGGTTCAGTGTTGCCCGTGTTCGTTCTGGGCTAGAAGACTCTGGATCAACCGGTACTGGGGTTCTCGCTGCTTTGTCTGCTACGTCAATCCTGGGGTTAGATATTGCATTCTTCGTAGGCTTTGGTCCAATACACTTTCGATTTTTTTTCATCAAGTTTGTTTTTTTTTCCAATATTAGAATTTTGTCTTTAAGTTAAGCGTTCTCAGTTTTAATCGTCATCCTTTCCTTTTGACAAGTTTGAATGCTATCCATTAGTTCTATATTTGCGCATTGCTCCCTTTTGATTTGCGCCAATCCTTTTTGAAATTCCCCCGTTATTTGTTGCACGCCTGTTCCAAAACTTGTATTACGACCGACTCGTAATCTTCCTCTGAAGAGAGGAATACGTGACATCATTTAAACTGATTTGAATTCAGCTTTCACAACATTGAATAAAATATTTATTATAATTGTGAATCACTTCTTTGTCCACGAGTAGTATTTTTATAGAGTAAAACAGAAAAGATGTCTTTAAATACTAGGATATACGGATAAGTAGTTCCATAAAACCGATTAACATCGTTCAAATTTAAAATTTGATAAGAAATAGTCCCTTTTACAGTAGATAGTGGGAATATTTTGCCTATCACCTGATCCCACCTCTGATGTTTCGGAGGTCCGTGTTTGCTCTGCTCTTATTTTGTATATTTGTTTAATGGACGTTGAGATTGAATACTGTTCGTTATTACCATATCCTTCAAATAAATCCTTTTAAAAATATTCCATAAGAAGTTCCCTTTACACAAAATGTTTGACAATTCCACAATAAACCTACATTGACATTAAAAGGGTCGACAGTTGACACCACTTACTAATCGACAGTGTCACCACAAAGGTAGACAGTTGACACCTCTTATTGGTTAACTAACAATGTCATTACAGAGGTCGACAGTTGACACCTCTTATTTATTTTCAAACCCATCTGAGATAGATAAGGGCTACTAGTAGTTTTCAAATCAACTCGAGAGATAAGGGTTAGTATTCAAACCAGGCAGAGAGATTAGGTTTAGCACTCGACCCCCTGAGAAATTAGGGTTAGTTTTGAGCCCACTTGAGAGATTAAGGTTAGTTCTCGAACCCACCAGAGAGATAAGGGTTAGTTCAAGAACCCATCTGAGAGATTAGAGTTAGGTCCAGAACCCAACGGAGAGATAAGGGTTAGTTCCAAAACCCACTTGATAGTTTAGGGTTAGTTATCGAACACGATAGATTAGAGCTGTTCCTCTATCACACCTTGGGGTTAACCAGTAGACCTGTCTACCAGTCCAACTGTCTACCTGTCAACCAGTCGACCTGTCTACCCGTCAACCAGTCTTCCAGGCGACTTGTCAATACGTCGACCTGTCAACCCGTCTTCTGCTCGAAAACTTCTACTGCACAGTCAGCAATAATTTTAAATTATGTTATGTGTTTTCCTTAGTAATAGTATTATTCCTAATGCAGACAGAGAAAGACATTGTAATGAATCCATAATACTAAAGGGAAGACTTCATAATTATCTTCAGTTACAAAACGTAGCAGTAAAGGTAAGACGAAACGCTCTATGATTTTCCTCAAATATCAAACACAAACTTAAGCTTTGACCCTTAATCCCAATACTCGGATGTTATCCTCAAACCTGGGACTCAAACAGTTAAGCCTTTACCCCTGACTTCAAACTCTGACACAAACCTTACCCTCAGGACTAAGACTCAAACCTCTGACACTTATTCCCAACCTTCAGACACAAAGTTCTTGATTGTCACCAAGACTCAAACCAATTCAGCGTCATCTGGTGACCTTTGAATTATCCAATCAAATGTTCATTTTGGAGAATTGGAAAGTATCTCGGAATTCAGTTACAGAGTGGAAAGGCCCGGTTATACACGAATGGAAAAATCTTGACCTGGTTTCTGTAGCCTGTCAAGAGAAGGACCACAGTCCTTTCTGTGCAGTAATATAATAAATAATTATGTTCCCCAAACGAAGTTGGGGAACATATTGTTTTTACTCTGTTTCTTATTATTATTATGTCGCCCCGAACGAAGTCGGGGACGACATATTGATATTGTACGCATGTTTTTTTTATCCAGGCTGTTTCTCGGAGATGGCTGGGACAATCTTCCTGAAACTTTCCTCAAAGGACGATCACTGGTTGTAGTTGTGCAGTGAGGTCGTTCAGTTCCAATATGTCTACCGTTGCCATGGAAACCTGTAAAAAGCGACAAATTTTGTCCGAGAGTGTTCTCTCTGGTCCCTTAAACGTTCGTCATGAAACTTGTCTTATTTTAATGATTAGTATCTGTAGTTTTGCAACTCGCATTTAAAATTTTCAAATAATCGATTATTGCCATGGAAACCAGGTGAAAGTTAAAATTCTTTAATTTCGATTTTCTCAATAACTACGCAGGCAATCGTTTTCAAACTTTCAGTGTTTATTCCTTGCAATGTGTCAAAGTGATTTCTACTTTAAAAAAAATTGTAATGAGTCGCTCACAGTTGCCATAGAAACGAAACAGAAAAAAAGATTCAGATGTACACATGTGTTCTCCAAGGTCTAGGTCAAAGGGTCAAAGTTCGTCGTATCCAATAAAAGTTCTTCTCACAAGGATTACATATTTGAAATATAAAAGCCCTAGCACTTACCGTTCAAACGTTATGGCTATGTACTATGTTCAAGACGACCCCCCCCCCCCTTTTAGAAGCACACAGCCAGGTAGAATACACAGATATAACATATACAACTTACAAGTAGCGTTTTAAAATCTTCATTCATAAAACTCAGTTTCCGTCATGTGATATTTTGTCATCATTCATTCTCCTTCTGTTTTGTCTCTTGAATTTATAAATATTTTATTTTATCTATATAAAAAAAAATAACGATTGTCAGCTGCATTTATTATCATTTCGCGTTTTCTTGTATATTTATTAATTGTATATTATTCATTTCATTAGATAGTGTAAGTATAAATTAAAAAATGGGTACGTCATTTCCATAGTTTTTATTCATTCATAAATCCTTTGATCCGCTCCTGCAGGTTCGCAAAGCCTTGATCACCACTGTATACAAAACATTCATCTCGCCGAAAATGTTCATGATTCCGCAAAACTGAGAAAGTTTACACATGATTTATCATTTCATAACAAACATCAGCTCTCTGCAATGCAGAAATGCTCGAATTGATGGGGAAAATTCAGGAGTTTTTGATGAGAAAAATTCAGGTTTTATTATGTCGCCCCGAACGAAGTCGGGGACGACATACATGTATTGATATTGTACGCATGTTTTTTTTATCCAGGCTGTTTCTCGGAGATGGCTGGGACAATCTTCCTGAAACTTTCCTCAAAGGACGATCACTGGTTGTAGTTGTGCAGTGAGGTCGTTCAGTTCCAATATGTCTACCGTTGCCATGGAAACCTGTAAAAAGCGACAAATTTTGTCCGAGAGTGTTCTCTCTGGTCCCTTAAACGTTCGTCATGAAACTTGTCTTATTTTAATGATTAGTATCTGTAGTTTTGCAACTCGCATTTAAAATTTTCAAATAATCGATTATTGCCATGGAAACCAGGTAAAAGTTAAAATTCTTTAATTTCGATTTTCTCAATAACTACGCAGGCAATCGTTTTCAAACTTTCAGTGTTTATTCCTTGCAATGTGTCAAAGTGATTTCTACTTTTAAAAAAATTGTAATGAGTCGCTCACAGTTGCCATAGAAACGAAACAGAAAAAAAGATTCAGATGTACACATGTGTTCTCCAAGGTCTAGGTCAAAGGGTCAAAGTTCGTCGTATCCAATAAAAGTTCTTCTCACAAGGATTACATATTTGAAATATAAAAGCCCTAGCACTTACCGTTCAAACGTTATGGCTATGTACTATGTTCAAGACGACCCCCCCCCCCTTTTAGAAGCACACAGCCAGGTAGAATACACAGATATAACATATACAACTTACAAGTAGCGTTTTAAAATCTTCATTCATAAAACTCAGTTTCCGTCATGTGATATTTTGTCATCATTCATTCTCCTTCTGTTTTGTCTCTTGAATTTAAAAATATTTTATTTTATCTATATAAAAAAAAATAACGATTGTCAGCTGCATTTATTATCATTTCGCGTTTTCTTGTATATTTATTAATTGTATATTATTCATTTCATTAGATAGTGTAAGTATAAATTAAAAAATGGGTACGTCATTTCCATAGTTTTTATTCATTCATAAATCCTTTGATCCGCTCCTGCAGGTTCGCAAAGCCTTGATCACCACTGTATACAAAACATTCATCTCGCCGAAAATGTTCATGATTCCGCTAAACTGAGAAAGTTTACACATGATTTATCATTTCATAACAAACATCAGCTCTCTGCAATGCAGAAATGCTCGAATTGATGGGGAAAATTCAGGAGTTTTTGATGAGAAAAATTCAGGAGTTATTATGTCGCCCCGAACGAAGTCGGGGACGACATATTGATATTGTACGCATGTTTTTTTTATCCAGGCTGTTTCTCGGAGATGGCTGGGACAATCTTCCTGAAACTTTCCTCAAAGGACGATCACTGGTTGTAGTTGTGCAGTGAGGTCGTTCAGTTCCAATATGTCTACCGTTGCCATGGAAACCTGTAAAAGGCGACAAATTTTGTCCGAGAGTGTTCTCTCTGGTCCCTTAAACGTTCGTCATGAAACTTGTCTTATTTTAATGATTAGTATCTGTAGTTTTGCAACTCGCATTTAAAATTTTCAAATAATCGATTATTGCCATGGAAACCAGGTGAAACTTAAAATTCTTAAATTTCTACACGGAGCCGGGAGAATGATACTAAAGACACTGGCTGATAATGACATAAATAACGCACTAGTGGTCGTTTCGCGGTGGTGTGGTAGTAAGATCGGTCCTAGACGCTTCACGCACATCACAGAGGTTGGGATGAGTGCAGAGAGAAATATGCCGGTTCCCGTCTGACGCTTCAAAATGTAAATTATGAAAAGTCACTAGCTAAAAATACAAACTTACAGTAAATCACTTTTTCAATTAGTTAGTATTTGTGTACTTTCATCGAATTTGACTATTACGGTAATTCTGCATAAACTAAAATATTTATTCTAGTGGTTTAGTGGTTTTCGATATGACTATATTCATGCTGCACATGATATGTGGATAAATTATAAACTATGTTTAGGTTTTGATACTTTCCGGAATTTGCAAGTGTATACGTCACTATTTTTGTGTTTTTTCAAAGACTCAATTTCCGGTATAGATATCGTACAGCATGGATCGTGTAAACTTGTAAGTTTTTGATCGATTTCTATTCTATCACTCAACTCAGAGAGGAGTCTGTGTGCATAATTTCAATTTTAATACAGTGCAAAGTGCGACATTTTGATATGGATAAATTTTTGTTGTAATTACATTTCAGATATATTTCTTTAATAGAAAAAAAAAACAAACATGGTAACTACAACAAATTGTAATTAGAAAAAAGGAACTGAATAGGAAAGAAATTGAGTATATAGAGTTCCTCTCAACTGAAATTAATTTTCTAATTTTTAACAATTTCATTTCAAATATAAACTTAAAGTTAGGTTTTTTGGGTCTAGTTTTGACATTTTTAAAAAGACAGCAGGTGTGTCAGCTTAAAAACTACTTTTCTGTAGTGTAT
>NW_026925071.1:0-25218 GCF_032062105.1 Saccostrea cuccullata
TTTTCTTTCTTCTGTATTCATTTAAAGTCTCTTAAGGCGTCATTACAGCATCCTAATCTATCTGAACTGCTCCCCTCCCCGTAACGTCAAAAAAAGACGCCATTTTTCGTATATTGTGTTTATTTCCCATTTCAAATGCTCGGGAAACTGCCAAAAATTAAACAAATGCCTTAAATTTTTTAAAAAAGACGACAGAATTGATTATGGAATGGAATAAGGATAATTTTCATCCTAATCTTATGTATTGAAAATTTTTATTACGAATAAATTTTTAGTTTTCTCTAATATAACCTTGCTATTTTTACCGTGGCCTGGGGCAATCCCTGTGCCATTCAAGCAGAATAAAATCTTTATTTTTGAATATATTTTAAAAAAACATTATGATTCACTTAAATATTTTGAATAAACATTTGCTGAAAATTTAGTTTTGGTGCGCCCATTACTTTCGAAAAAAACGCTTTGTCCACGATTTTATGGGACAACCCTCGTATACCCCCACTTTGGGAATATCAGGTTTTACAATAAATCTTCGGATTTTTTTAAGTTAAAATGTAAAAAGATAACAACTTGACATATCAAGATATATTTTTTTCTTTTTCTCAAGCTTCCTTCAATGGAGTAAAGCAATAAATAATTAATCACCGAAAAATACCTTTCTGCAAAACTAAAAAAACCCAAACCAGTTTTTTTTTAAATTTAAAAAAAAATAAGCTTTAAGATTCAAGAAATAAATAAATCAAAGTTGAAAAAACAACTTGTTCAATCCCAGACAAGTTAAAATTTGAAAATCTAGTTAATATCTAAATAAAGAAATTAAAGAAGTAAGTCAAGGATAAGATAATATAGAGTCCTGTCACTTCATACGTAAAATACATAATTAAATAATTAAATTCCAATTCTAAATGTCACTTGTCATTGGACTTTTGTTTTAATAGGTTTTGATTCAAGACATGATTTAAATGCCCTAAATTGATTGAAGTTATGTGCTTTAATCAGTCATCCATATAGCACATAGTAGGTTGAATGGTGCAATTTGATAATTAAATATGCATGCTTACACCAAATTGATAAAGATGAAATGCATGCATCTCATTTTATTTAATAAGTTCATTTTTTTTCGTTGTCATACTGAAAATTAAATGGAACCCCCCTTCTCTCTAGTTTTTTTTTTCTTTCTCTCTCTCTCTCTCTCTCTCTTTGTTTTTGTTTTTTTTTTTTTTGGTACACGAACTTTCATTACATTTTCGAAATATGCAAGAAAGTATGGAGTTTAACATGTTATAAGATATACATTGTACCAGGGTTCCTACAAAAAAAATGCCTGACACAAGTGATAATATTAGTTCATAAAATACAAATTTTGAACATTTATTCCCAAACCCAACGTTTAAATTAAAAAAAACAATTCTAAACCGTTTTAAACTGGCAGGTCCTCAACAAGTAGTACTAGTGATTAAAGAAAATTATATCTACAGATATTAGAAGGTTTACCTTAAATCTTATACAATTTCTGTAGAACGGCCTTTCTTTGTCCACACTTTTTAAAAACTAAACGTATGTCACACATACAAAATAGTTCCTCGGTTACTTAAATAAGCAGCATGTTGTTGCAAAGGACAGGTAGATCAATGAAAATGACAATTTTTTACTCTAAAAATATACTTTGTACCAAATAAAATGATCGAAGTGTATGTTATAAAGAAGTGTACAAATTGTTTTTTTTTTCCAAAGGAAAATTTTGGGGAGCATTAGATTGAAGCCTTTATAATATTGGAACCATGCTTGATTTTTTTTTATCATTTCTGATAGCAGCGTTCCAAAAGATAAATAAATAATTTCGCCAGGAAATATATAAAAGCTTTTGGGAGCAAATAAAAATTTCGAAAGTATCAAAAAATTAGGCTTTATAACTAACTCCCTATGATATCTTAAATAAAGTAAAAATACAAAACTGTAATATCCACACGACTTATTTTACGTCGGAAGTGCTATAAACAATCAACAAAATATGAAACAAAATAAAGTTAAGTAGGCTAATGAGGGATCAAAAAATTAGTTTAGCGTTCAGTAACAAGACATAAAGAATACATGTATGTACACCATTTTAAATGTCTATACTTGTTTGTGCCAATTACATAAAATTTGCCACTATCACTATGTATAGAGTAAACAAAACTACACATATATTTTTTTTGCCGACAAAGTCCATGTATCACCATTACGTTTTAAAAATGATGACTTTAAAACAAGCTTGTTGATTTTTGATTATAAATTTGTTTGTCAGAATGTATCTCGTTTTAAAAATTGTTCAAAATACTACCTAAGCCTAAGCTCATTTAGGCATCAAAATTTTTTTTAGTCTATATAGAGATAGCGTCAACCTTACGAAATGAGGAATGTTGATATTTTTTTTTTATCAACTTGTTTGTCATTGATTTACCTCATGCTCTTATTATGCTCGTATAATCAAATTAGATATACAAGTAGAGCTTTTCTAAAAAGCTTACCGTTTTTTACAACAATTTTAAAACAGTAAACGACTACCCCTATCAGGCCGTATAATTCTTTTCAATTTTGTATTCCACTTTGTTTTTTACTGGCATTACCCCTACCACGGTTGTCGCTCGGTCATCTCCGTAAATTTTGACTGACCGAGACTTTCGGCAAACCTCGGCTATTCCATTCCCTTTTTCAAACAAGAAAGGGGAAAAGAATAATAACAAATTGTAAAGCCTGCAAGCTATAAAAATCAAATTTTATTTATAATGAAATTAAAGAACATATTCATTTATTGTAAAAAAAATACCATGTTTTTAAAAATTAATTACTGCTGATTTTGCTGTTCGTTTTGTTTTTTTTAAGATTGGAAATCTTGCAAAATTGTTAAGTGAAAGAAAATTAGATCATCAGAAAGTTATCCCCCTTGCCTTGAACAGCATTTCAACCAATGAAATAATTGAAAATTTTTATCATGCAATTTCTACCAATCACAAAAGAGAGGACTATATGCAGGTGATAAAAGGTATATTGCTGCATAAGTAAGGCAAGTTGGTGATTGAATAGTTAAAAGTCATCACGTTTAACATAAAGCGTTGTTGTTTGAATAGATTTTCATTAACAAGCCATTGACAAACATGTAGACGAACAAAGATATCAACAATTTCGTTTAAAATAAAGTTTTGGTAAGTCAATTACCTTGTCAGCAAGAATAAATATCATTAAGGACAGACGAGACGTTCCTCAATAATAGATAACTTTTTCCAAGATTTTGTCCTTGAAGAATTACTACTTTAACATGTTTACTCACAAAAAATTGAGGTACCTTACCAGGCATTTGAACGAGATACCAAAGGATGGCATTTCTTATATAATCCTTTAGGGAAAAAAAACTTAGTTTGCAAAAAACATATTTTTAGTGTTTCTACTTTTTAAAAACTAAATGTTTTTAAAAAGAAACCAGTTTAGAAATCAGAAAGTAATTAAAATATATTTTTCCTACATTATGAAGATGTACAAAACAGATATTTGGGGAACGTCTCGTCTGTCCTTAAGTCAAATGCTGATTTATGTTCAAAAACTAAAATATTTGTCAAACTAATTATTAGACCATTTTTACGTATTTTTCCGTCCCTGAAAAGGAGCTCATTGCGTTTGTGATCGTCGACAGGGGAGGTTTACATCTCAATGACATCTGATCCTACCTCTGATGATTTAGAGGTGCTTTTTTTTTTAAATTTGCTTGTTTTAACAGATTTTCTAAGCCTTTATGAGCATGTCAAATCTTTAATTAAATCGAACTATTGATATTCTTGTTTCATCAGCATGTTTGTCAATAGTTTGCCTCAATGTAGAAATTATTCGTATGAAGAGCATGATTTCTCATACTAGTATCCAATCAACTGGACGACATAAACTACATATTTAATAGCTGCAGAACTGTAGCGTTATTGTTTTCTATATTTGTCTTTGACCATAACGCTACAGATCCGTAATTACGGCGCAGGATTTTTTTGCGCACTGTTTGGGAGAATTTCTCCCCTTTCCAACTTTGGTAAATTATCAACATTCAAACCCTAATTCCAGACACATTCTTAAACCAATTTGTATATTTCATCCTCCTCTAAACCCTTTATAGTCGTCTCTACAGGCTATAAACTGGCTTGATTTGAATTCTCTGGGGGATTGCAGAAAATTCTAATTCAAGCGAGTTTATCGCTTGTAGTGACGACTATAAAGGGCTGGGAGGTGTATAAAATATACAGATTTATCTAAAACTGTGTCTAGCATTATGGAGGGAAAGGTAGATGAGTTACCAAAGTTGGAAAGGAGAGAAATTCTCCTAAACAAAAAATGCGCAAAAAATCTTGCGCCGTAAATTGCACATTTTTTGCATTACGGGATCTGTAGCGTTATAGTCATAGACAAATATATAAAACCATAACGCTATACTTCTGCAGCTAAATATTTATCCTGCAACTACCCCTTGCATTGACCTAATAAAGGTAACCTAATAAACCAAAGCTTTATCCGGTCACTGCCCTAATAAAGCCTCGTGCATGTATTCCGACGTTCCAAAAGCATTGTGACGTCACGTATACTGCAATGTTTACGCCATGGCGTCATAGTTTCAACTGCAGAGATGTGCCTAAATCTGTCGGAATTAGCTTGTTTTGGACGCTCAAATGTAAAATTTTGTTGCAGGATAAACAAAATACATGATGACTGTCTTGAAATGTAAGCGATATTTGGGCTCGGGTCGAAAACGTAAGAGGGCTCGGCAAGCCTCGCCCTCTATCACGTTTTCTTACCCAGATATCGCTTATATTTCAAGACAGTAACCATGTATTTCATATATATGCAGGTGATCAGGATATCTGTCTAAAAAATAAAATAAGGGAAATTATTGGAAATTAAAGTTGACGTCATCACGTTTATCATAATTAAATAGTTTTGTTGCAATTTTACCATTAACGTCTTTTTCTGGTAAAATATCCAGATATGAAACAGATATGTCTGACTACGTGTTATCTTCTGAGTTCATTGGGATATATTGAATCTACATGTAAATGAAAGTATCCTTTAATATTGATAATATGCCGGAGATAACATACGATTTTATCATATTTCAGGATTTTATATTGCTTCATTTACTCCAAAACAACAAAAATCTATTGCTACATTTTAGTGTTACTGTTATTTTTCCTTTAAACATTTTACATGTTCAAGAATATTTTACTTTTGTAACCAACTGTTAATTAATGAACAAAAACATAAATTCTACATATATTCATGTTGTTTTAACAAAATGAATTATTTGAGTTAAGCCTCAACCTTCAGATACTAATAATTAAACTTTAATGGTTTTATCCTTTTACTTGAATAATTTCAAAACCCATGCACCAAACAGAATAATCGCCCCAATTGATGCTGCAATTGAGAATAAACTTTGCGTTGTTTCAGGGTCCTCGTTCTCCAAGTCTTTTCTTATCGTTTTACGAAGGTATGCCTCTGTGACGTCTTTGTCATTACATTTTGTTTTGCGTTTTTGTATCATCCTGCTCATAACCTTCTCTCCCTCCTTGTATAAAATTTTATCCTCAAAGAACGAACCTCTGTTTGCGGCGACATTTTTATCTATCATATCTAGCAAACATCTAACTTGTTGATTTCCCTCTTGTAAAGTTGCCGTGTTGTTGAAAAATATGCACCTGTATCCGCAACGCTTTAAGATTTCCTTAAGATTTTTTGGAACTTCGCTCAGGTATTCTTCTTCACTTGTTTCATTCCTGCTAAGCTCATCTTTCCCAGTAAAAAGAACTATGAAATACCTGTAAATTTTTTCTCCAAAGCGGCTAACAAACTTTTCTACGGTTTCGTGTTCTTCTATTGTGAATCTGCTTCGAACATTTATCACAAGAATAATCGCATGGGGACCGGGGGCAGAAATCAAAATACACTTGCTCAGTTCTTTCATAAAGCTTTTATCACCATGCAGAGTATGTACGTCAGTATCAAAAGCCCCAGGTGTGTCCACAACAAGGACATCTCTACCGAATCTGTTCGCAGTATGAGATTGGCACTTTTTTGTTACAGAGCTGCCTCCAAGACCCGTTCTAAATACTTTTTCATTTACAATTGTATTCCCAGTGGCACTCTTTCCACTACCAGTTTTACCGAGAAGAACAAGTCGAATCTCTGGTTGATCCATTTCTGAAGAAAGAAAATGATATACTGTAATTTTGATAAAATTTTATTATTATTATAGTATTACGTTTTTTGATTTAATTTGTTTTTTTACTTTATCCGAGTAAATAAAAATGTAGCACTTACCATAGCATGACACTTTCTGTTAAAAAAAAAAATGTTTTAGAAAACTTACTCTAAATTGTTAAAGTTATTCATGTTATTATCAGTAACTTTTCACAAAGTTAACGAAATCCAAACATCCAAACAGAGAGCGAGCTGCTAATTACTAGTAAATACGTTCAAAGGCTTTGCATTATTTATATCCCGGCTTACGGGATGGTATATAGTGATCGGGATGTCTGTTCGTCCGTCTGTACGGCGTCTGTATGTGCGCTTAAACTCCTCCTATTAGTCATATACCACTAAAAAATAAATGATTTTTTTTTTCAAACGGAGGGTATAAATATTTTTATCATGTATGTAAATGGACTGTTTATTTTTTATACGTATAAATGTTTATTTATTAATATTGTACTGTATAACATAGTGTACATCATGTAACTTTAGTCACCTACATGAATATAACAAGCCTCGACGTTTACTCTTTCAGATACTGATAATTTCTTTGGAAGCATGATTTTATCCTTTTATTGAACTACTTACCAGTTTCAACATCGATGCATCAAGAGGAGAAATGGCTCCAACTGCTGCTGCAAATTTTAATAAAGTTTCCACTGTTTCAGAATCCTCCTTCTCCACATCTTTTCTTATCGTTTTACGAAGGTATGCTTCTGTGGCGTCCTTGTAGTAATATGTTGTCTTGCGTTTTTGTATCATCCTTTTTATAACCTTCTCTCCCATCATGTAATTTTCATCCTGAAAGAATGTACCTCTGTTTGCTAAGACATTTTCATCTATCATATCTAGCAAACATCTAACTTGTTGATTTTTCTGTTGTACAGTTGCTTTGTTGTTGAAAAATATGCATCTGTTTCTGCAACGGTTTAAGATTTTCTGAACGTTTCCTGGAACTTCTCTCAGATATTCTTCTTCACTTTTTTCATCGTCGATAAGATCATCTTTCCCAGTGAAAAGAACGATGAAATACCTGTAAATATTTTCTCCAAATCGGTTGACAAACTTTTCAACGTTTTCGTTTTCTTCGCCTGTGATTCTGTTTCGAACATTAATTACAAGAATGATCGCATGGGGACCAGGGGCAGAAAGCAAGATGCACTTGTTCAATTCCGTCATAATGCTATCATTCGGCGTATCGGTATCAAATACGCCAGGTGTGTCCACAACAAGGACCTCTCTACCGAATCTGTTGGCAGTATGAGACTGGCATTTTTTGGTTACTGAGCTGCCTCCAAAACCCGTCTTAAATGCTTTTTCATTTACAATTGTATTCCCAGTGGCACTCTTTCCACTACCAGTTTTACCGAGAAGAACAAGTCGAATTTCTGGTCGATCCATTTCTTTAAAAAAAAAAATGTAAATATTAATATACAGTACTGTGATTGAGATAAAATTTTATTTACCTTAACTTCTTCTTTGATTTCAGTTTTGTTTTTGTTTTTTTATTTTCTCAAAGTTAATTTTAAAAATTATATTTCCATAGCATGCAATTTTCTATTTTTAAAAAAATGACTTGTTACTCTCAAATTAATCTTAACCTAATTAAAATAAATCAATATTCTTTATAGAATTAAAAAAAAACATGAATGAAATATACTAGTATACGAGAGAGAGAGAGAGAGAGAGAGAGAGAGAGAGAGCAGGCAAATATGAAATAATGATTTACGCTACTTGACAAACTTAAAAACTATATATATCATAGATATTATACTTTCATGTGAATTAGTTGAATCTGATTCGTCGAGAAACATTACCCTTTGAATGATGAACCCACGCCCTCCAGCGTTGTGCTCAACATTACTTGACAACGGTTAATATTAACGGGCGCTGCCGGCGCTCTGTTAATGTTTTTAAGGTTTTTATGATATTGGAAAATGATTTTTTTGATATCTGAAATTCAATTTTTTTTTTACATCAAAAATATATTTTTGGTATCAGAAAATAAACGAGACTTTTAATCAAAAATACAAATTTCTGATATCAGAAAATCCTTTTTCAATATCAAAAAATTCAAGTTCTGATAATAATTTTAAAAAAAAATCATTTTTTGATATAAAAAATTCAGCTGGATTTTTTGATATTACAAAATCATTTTTTAATATTAGAAATTCAACAATGAAATGTATAATTTTTTTTACACATCGTCTTGGCCGATGCAGATAATAAATTCTCCCCGGCCAAGATTGTTTCATATAAGGTCTTCCGATGTATTTGGATTATGTACTACTTTCTAATGAATTTGTAGAATGAGAGTTACAAGTATTGGTTTTATTTAAAAAAATAATAAAAACAATATACTCACTGAGAGCATTGAGTATTTCAATTAAAATTAATTACTAGATATAATTTATTGGATTTTCTTAGGAATCCTTTCCTTATTATATTAACAACTGAGGGAGGCTACAAGACTTATTTGGAATATCGATAGTTTTGTAACTTATCAGCATTGTAACTGCATTTATTAATTTCTGTATATTCATTCATATTTCTGAATTATCTATACAATATGCTAAAACACACAAATATTTCGGTTAGACTGAAACAATCATGTAGTTGAAGTAAACTAATCACTAAGCAGCAGCGGAATTGCTGTTCAGTATGAAAAATAATGGGGCATTTTATTAAAGAAAAATCTAAATATGTCATTCATATTCGATTTTTGGATATCAAAAATTCGAACGCATTTTTTGATATCGGAACATGATTTTCTGATTTCAAAAACTCAATTTTTTGATATCAGGAAATTATTTTTTGATAGCAAGAATTCAATTTTCTGATATCAGAAAATCAATATTAATTTCTGATATCATAAAATGGATTTCCTGATAGAAATCATTTCTTGACCATAACTTTTAGTGGGTGGGGTCGTGGCTTTCATGTTTCACATACATGTCTATGCATTTCTTGTCACAATACCTTTCTTTGGGTGCCACCAAATTTGACCTCTTGACCTTGACATTGAAGTGTGACCTTCTTTAAAAAACATACTTTAACCTTGGACAGAAAATTTTCGACAATTGAAGCAATGGTTTTCATACTTCACTTGTGTATTCATTGTGACAAGACCTTTCAGTGGGTAAATATTTTTGACCTTGACCTTAAAGTTTACCCCTCCTTTTAAAAACTTAAACCTTGGCCACAATTTATGAACACTTAGTATTAAATACAGTTTCCATATTTGACAAGTGTATTCCGTGTAACAAGACCTTCATTATGGTCCAAACAATTTTGACCTTTGGAGTATTACTTTATTTAAGCCTAGATCTACATGTATTTGACAAATTCGCTAAAAAACTGTCATTCGGAAGCATCAGTGTTTCACAAACTCATCTTATTTTACCATAATAAATTCAATGATTTTATTTTAAAGTTGAGGGGAGTGTGCTATCGATCCACTTTTCAGGCACCTGTCGTCGGGTGCTCTGCAAACTGAGCTACCAGGCCGACATCCACGGCTCCTTTCTTGTAATGCCAGGGGTCCTGAATCGTTTACCAACAGCTCGAGTCAGTAAGGACAAAAGCTGCCCATGCTGATGTCATCATGACATATTGGAAATAACTCGAAACAAATTCTAAAACACTTAGTCAACTTCATAAAATGTGTAAGTCGTGAAATACTCACCAAAAAATCCAAATACAGTAGGACAGGTTTAGCCTATATGGTCTGTAAAGCTTCTTCTACAAATTGATGACGTAATGCATAACATTACGTCACACAAAAAATATACCAAGACATCAGCAATGCAACGTTTCATTTACAGTGGTTCATTCTACTTCATTGCAAAGGAGATGTAGACAAATGATAATGGCATGTGTTATTACCATAGATGTGAAAATATCGCAGTCAGGTTAACGTCATAATGAAAAAATGTAAACGTTGCGATTGCAGGTACTTTGGTTTACCGAAAATCAGAGACGCTTGACGTTTTAAAAATCTTTATCTTCACATATAAAAATACTTATGCTTTAGTACTGGGATATTTTTTCAATAAAGAGAAAGGCTTGAAACGTAAAGCGCCTGTGATTTCAACATGATAATATGTGAAAAGCACGGGCACTTGTTTCTGTTATGTTTTGAAAATATCTTTAAATCATTACAGAAACAATTGCTTGTGGTGAAAAAGGTGAGAAAAAATGCAGCATTTACGAGCACGGATATGTTAAAACCCGATATGCGGAGATCTTGAAAGAATATGGTACAAAAATAGATTAATATCCTTTGCCAAGAAGACTGAGCACAGCCACTTGTTTTGGAAATTTTTTTGTAGCCCATAACACTTGCTAACAAATGCTATTTTTTTACTATGGGTTAAAAAAATTATTTCTGAAACAAGTGCTTCTATCATAATCATGATTTGATAATATGGGTTAAAAATTTCCCAATCTAATTAAAACAGATCTCGTATTTTGCTATGCGGCGACACAGGAGCGTAAATGATATAATTTTAATTAGATTGTTGAACATTTCCGAACTGAGCTTGCCTGTGGGACTGCGTCAAAAAGCCTGAGTCGTTATGTATTTTTTGTTCCCCGCTTTCGCGAAATCGAGGGGACATTATAGCAGATTTCAAAACCCCTAAAGGATTACATTGTTTGTGACGAGCTGACGCTTTGCTTGTCGAGAACTTTAAATTCTACGTCACATTCTCGCCGTTTACAAAACACGGACAGGTCACGGAATCACGGATGCACGGAAATATAGAAAATAGTACAAATCACGGATTGTTTTTTGTACGGATGATAAATCTGTCCGTGCATTCCGTACATTAAAAAAATCCGTGAGATCTATAAATAAAAATAAAACAAGTGAATTAATATTCACGGAATTTATTTATCGGGAGAAAATGTTACAATATTTAATAACAAAGATTTATATGATAAACTTATGAACTCTTACAATCCATACATTTGATGGTTTTAGACTTTCTAATTTGTTTTTCACTAAGTGTTGTATTTTGACATCGTGGATGAAACCACTGGCGACACTTAGTGCAATTAAACATGAATCCATGTTCAGGCATTCTGCACGTGCAGAACAACTTCATATCAAATGTAAACTCTATTGACTGTTGGCGTTTACACGGAGATGACGGAAATTTACGGAAAATTCCGTCAGTGATACATTTCACTACAATAGACTTGTAGTTACGGACGGAATCTGAGTATTGTTTATATTCATCAAGAGAAATCTGTAAATGTTGGTATTCTGATTTAAGAGTAAAATTCCCTACACCAGCTTTGCCTCGTCTCACTTTACCAAGATAATATTGTTGTAAGAATCGAAAAGATAATACAACAGCATCTATTGGCCCTTCCTTCCAGTTGTTGAGATCTTTCATTAGCCAGTTAAAACCCTCACTTTGATTAGATGTTACACCATTTTCGGGATGCATTTTAACAAATTTTTCTACATAGGCTCGAGCAAAAGCAAAATGCTGTATTTTGGAGTGAACATGAGACTGGAAATATTCAACAAATCTTTGACTCCAGTTGCCTTTTCTTGATTCAATCTCGTGGTCAATGGCTTTTTTGTTGGGCATTCTAAGAATATTATATATTTCTTCAACATAAAAACTTGCATCTGATTTATTTCCACCAGATGAGAAAGTGTATCTTTCTATATCTTTCCTGAGATGACGCCAACACCCAACAATCTTCAGGTTTGTCTCTGCCTCAATGGCATTCAATATACCCCGTTCCATATCAATTGCTATCGGGATATTAGCCAGGTTAGTCTTGCAATATTTTCTTAGGATGTCGAAGACAAGCTCATGGTGAGACTGAAATTTACGTTCATGAACCATGAAGAGGGCAGGCAAAACGGGTTTTTCTTCAAAAGCTTGGTGTTTAAACAAAACAGCTGAAACATAAAAATCACCCATAGAGAAGGTAGTGTCATAGCTCAGGAGTTGTTCATTTTTACTGTTCATTTGGAGACTGTCATTCAGTTCTTTTAGCATTTCCTCCATTCCAATAATAGCAATTAAATCTGGAAATGTGGCAATGAAATGAACAAACCCCTTATCTTCATATGCAATAGCTTGTAAATTTATTATCTTTTGTTGGCCTTTCATCCGATTTGAGGCATCTTTTGTTGGCCTTTCATCCGATTTGACTTTTTCTTTTATGTAGTGAATTTGCCGAACATTTCTTGGCATGTCCGTGATTTCCGCTTTCTCATCCGTGACAACTGATTCTTTATAAATTTTGTGAGCGCTTTTGTCACTGGTCTTTACATTTTCTTGAATTTTTTTGATCACGGAGGGTTTAATTCTCACGGAAATTTTTGTTTGTTTTGTACTATTTCCGTGCGCCTTTGGTTTTGAGAAAGATGCATCTCCAAGATAGTGTATCACGGCAATGTTTTTAAAGTTCGACGATAAAGGAACATACACTTCTTTCCTAAACCTTTTGTCTGTTATTCGTTTTCTCCCCTCCGTAGCAATATGCAAATAGTAATAATACTTTTTTAATTCTCCAGAGTTCCCTTTCACTTTCCGGGTTCCTTCACATGAAAAGCTACGTATAAGAAAAGAAAGAAAGAAGATAAGAGATAGAAAGAAGAGAAAAAAATAAGAAATATAAGAACAGTTGTTTTACAGCTATATATTTATTAATTATAAAGATAATATAAGAACAGTTGTTTTACAGAATTATGTTCTTTATATATATATTTATTAATTATAAATCTTTGAAATATACCTATGTCCATCTGCAACCCAATCTCTGTAAAATCTCCATTTCATTTGTACATAAAACTTTATCCGTGATTTCTCCGTATGAATTCCGTGCAATTCCGTGACTTATCCGTGTTTTGTCAACCTCCTCAATTCTCGCCACATCAAAGAAGTAGACGAAACTTTTAAAGTCGAAACGGCATTTGTGAATTATGTTCTTTATATAATATTAAATGTTCAACATCTCTAACACTTAGGCTAAAAAGCCTAATCGAAATTATATTAACTTCTGTAGCATTTTTCATCCATCTAATAAATCCTAATGGCCTCTATTTTACGTCAGCATACCATTGTTATATACAGTAAAGCTATACGGATTTAAAATGATGTAAAATATGATAATAATTACCGAATAGCAGAAAAAATATTATCCTGGTAATTTAAATTTTCCGTATTCCGTACATAAAACTTTATGTGAAGATTTTTTGTAAACTTATATTCCGTTTATTCCATGAAGTGCAAAATTAATTAAACTACACTTTATACGTACATGTTTTGTCATGTTAGCTGCAGATTGTCGCCACATCAAAGGAAGTAGCCGAGATAGCGTGCCCCCACGAAAAAAGTATATTCAGCTGCAAAAACATCGCTGACGTTTCCAAAACGGGTTTACAAAAGGGGAAAGAAAACACAAATCTTATTAAACAGTTTAAAAAAGAGCAATATTTATATTATATGCATTTTTAATCCATAATAAATTAATGGCCGTGAAAATTTAATTTTAAGCATTTACCATTTGTGTATATGGCACGGTATACATGGATATAAATTTTGAGATTACAGTTTGAAAAACATGATCAATAAATTGCTGGATTTTAAGTACTTTTTTGGCCTATCATTCTTGGATTGTGTAGTTTTTCAAACTGTTCTCCGGTTATCAATATACTGTTGATGTGAAATGATTTTTCTGTGTAAAACAAAATATTCCGTATAATTTACTTGTATAAACCATGAATAAAAGAACATTTCTGTCAAAGAAGTAATTAAACTACATTATATCAAAATACGTACATAGATTTTTTTTTTTAAATGTTAATGCTCTCTCTCTCTCTCCAGAAAAAAATATATTGAGTGAGCTGCAAATATGAAAAAACTGTATATATTGATGCACAAAAATATGATCAGGTATTTTCATTAATTTTGCAAATTTTACCTTAATTGCAAATAAGGAAAGATTAAATCAAAAAAATTGCTCATATACTATCAATACATCTGTAGTTGAAATCCGAACGAAGCATATTGGACCGAAATCTCAAAAGCAAATGGCAGTATAAATAAGAAATGTTGTAAGAAGATTACAATATCAGGGTCAGGAGGACTATTACACAACAATTATGAGGAATGTTTGGTTGTGGAAAAGGCAATTTCAGAGTATGTTAGGAACACATGGTTAGTAATATTTTAAGATTACAGTTTGAAAAACATTGGAGAAATAAATCAGAACCAGCGCACTTTTTTTAAAATATACAGTTTTTTCACCAAGGGTAACTACCTTGTAGTGAGGCAAATCTATCACCAATATTTTCTAAAAAGTTTTGAATTATGGAGTCTTCGTGCTAAATTAATATTTTCAACTTTTGTTTCAATGTGTACCCCCAAACAACCGTATTATATTTAGTATAAAATATGTACTTGTAATTTAAGTATCCATAACATAAGAAGAACATTTCTGTCAAGAGAAGTATGCCTATTCACAATTGTAAATTTATATCAAAACACTAAATTAGAACAGTGCAGAGTTTTGTTTTAAAAAATACACACGTATAATAGCTCTCTCTCAGGCGCCAGGAAACGTTTAAAAGTGGCTGCATATATTATTTCACTCTGTTGCATCAGTGATGTTTAAAATATTTGATCAGGTATTTTCATTAATTTTGCACTCTGATTTTTTAATTATCGGTACATCACTAAAATCCATTCTGATTGCTATTAACATATACGACATACATGCGCTGAAAAAAGAATTCGGGCAGAATTATCGCATCAGTGTAGAGAAAAGTAAAAAGCACTATTTTCAATTTCCTTTATAAAACTGAGATTTCTGTAAGAACATAAATATAATTTTTACCCATAACAAACGTTGGAACCGTCACTATATACGCACAAGTTTTTGCAAACAGCAACATATCCTCCATATGGGGGGGGGAGGGTTCAATTTTGAAAAAACAGGTGCAATTTCAGCAACTGTGGGACAACTTTATCGAATGCTAAGACAACTTTTAATGATATGCGATCAATGAATATTTATATTGTACTAACGCAGTGGAACTACAGAAATCAGCTCAGTATTGAAAGTTTAAATATGCTTGTTAAGCAGGTCCCAATATTATATATACCAAGGCCGTAACTACCTTGAAGCAAGTGAGGCAAATGCTTCACCAAATTTTTAGAGTTTTCTAAAAAGTGAAAACTTATGAATTATGCGTGTCTTCGTGCTAAATTAATATTTTCAACTTTTGTTTCAATTTCTGTGAATCAGAAAAGACATGTGTAATAAGATTTTGGCTTTCTCACCAGGTGCCTCATTTTCATTTAGATGACTTGTAAATTATAATTCGTTCTTAAAAATAAATGTTTGTAAAATTTGTAAATATTGTTTGATTGTTTAACATCCCTTCTAAGAATTCACCATTCATATTGAGACTTGGGTTGATCAATACTTAAATCCGGTGGATGGGCTGCAAGTTTTAAATTTGTACAAATATGAAAAAAAAAAAATTTTCAGAAAATGATTGAACAGTGAGAGATCTGTTAAAATTGTGTCATCGTTTAAAAAAATTTTGACTTTGCAGGTACATTCAAGAAAAGTCAGGCGCGTAGCATCGTTTTTGAACCCCGAAAAAAGTGTATGGGGGGGGGGCAGCGTGGGAGAGAATTTTTTTTTTTACTTACCTGTAAAAAGTTTGACAACAAGCAACTCGTCACAAACAAGGGGGTTTTGAAATTTGCCCAAATCCAATATTCGTCTGTGGGTCAGTGTGTGATATATAAACTTTGAACCTTGGTACATAACTTTTTTAAGTGTCTATACTTTCAGTATTTCACATGTGTATTCTTGTAATACTCAAACATTTTGGTTTTATATATTTGTCTTTTACCATAAAAGTGGGGCAATATTTTTGGGGGGAGAACCAGGCTTTCTATTAACACATCTTTCACAGTATAAATTCTAAGCACATAGGGAAAAATGTTACAAATCCGTATATTTTATCACATCTTCCAACCCTCTATAGTGACATAGAGAACTTGATTAAAAATTATTTGTTACTTGCTGAAAATTTATTCAATTTCTTCTTTAATTCCAATTAAACAGATATGAACTGTAACTAATTAGGGAGTGAAACAGCTTTGATAGAGCAATCATGAAAAAAAAAAAAATTTTCTAAATAAAATAATTTTTTTACTTATATTTAAAAACATTTTTAAAACAATGTAGAAATCACTGTGTAAGAGAAGGACAAATATGAATTATTTTATATAATGCCACAAAACGTGTAGGGAACATGTATATGACCTTAAGATGTTTGCAAAACTTCCTGCTTTTCAGAAAAAGGGATAATTCTTTGCTTTCATGATAAATCTTGTTCAGTATCCTTTACTTTCAAATTGTCCAGAAAATCTAAAAAAATGTACTTATATTTAAAAACATTTTTAAAACAATGGTATATTATTTTATTATAATGCCAAGAAATGACAAAAAAAATCAAATCGCTATGCGCAGGATTTCATCCTCTTTCTTTCAAATTTATAATCCAATGGTATAAAAATGACATTTATAGCGTATAAAAATGTCATCAACAACACCAAACGACATATATTTTTGCAAACTAGATAATGGTAGCGACTGTTGAATACCGGTATGCGAAAAGTTGATTTTGAACGAGATTTTTTGTACCCTTGCGACATCAATTTATTTGCCTGTATTCTCATAGAAACGAACATGTTCTTGCGAATCAAATCAACTGTGAAACATATAAATGCTTTATATGCAAGTGATAAAGTTAAAAATCTACATGAATAAGGGAAGAAGCCAGTAGAAAAATGAAATTACTCTGTCCTATTATGTTACGAATGTACAGAAATGACAAACACTTTTCTGTACTTAGAAAATCTTGTATCCCAACATACTTTCCCTATTTAAAACCTATATACGTGTATGTCAGTCACTGTCATGACTGTGGCTTTGTGGCAACACCTTTTTTTTTTTTAAAAATGTACGAATTTGATCAATCCACTTTGAAAAAGAAAATTCAAAGTGTGTCAAATTTAGGACAAAATCAACGTTTTTTAAAGTGATTAAGACTTAAAAGAGTGTACTTGATCTATGACATCAACATTATTTTTCACTGGAGGCACTTTTAAAACTTTTCTCTTTGACAAAAAATTGCGCAAAACTGATAGTATCAGGGACCTATATACTAACTACTAGCATAAAGGTCCCTGATATTATTGATTTCTTTTATTCGCCGAGAAAAGGGAGAAGACATGTAGAAATTTAAGCCCCTCAGCTCATTTCTTTATTTTCTCTACCCAGTGAAAACTAAAAACAAAATACATTAATTAATAATTTATCAAGAGGGATACTCGTCCTTGTGTGTGGAAGGTGGCACTCTTACCATCAGTTAAGTCAGAGAATAACAAACTCGGAATGGGAACATCTATATTATTTACATCGGAATCGAGAGACAATAAATTTTACATTGCATTTTATTACATCGGAGTCGAAGTACGACAAATTTCAAACAGCAACAGAAGGGATCACTCCGATCAGAAGAAAAAAATCAGTGCAATGTTAAAACCAAGAAGACCATTTTTTCGAACAAAAAGACGAGTAATTATTGCTTTCCTCGCTTGGAATTTTATTGGAGCATTTTATGTGTGGTTGCCCCATGTTTGGAAAATCCAAGCAGAGGATGCGGCTGGCCAAAAACAAAACAGCACACCAGCAAGTCGGTGAACATATAACTCTGTTACAAACGTGATTCGAGACAGTGCTTATACGTGTTTTTGACTCAAAAATACATGTTCGATAAACTGTGTGATAAATCACCCTTCCGCTTGCTCCATCGATCCTATACTTAAAAAAAAAAGATAGTCGATGGATGAATGACCTTGACGTCACCAATGTTTGTATAACAGAGCAGATTTGTGATGTAACATCTACATTTGACACTAGAACTTGAATCCATTTCATCAATTTGATTTGCATTAGGCCTATTTGATTATAGTATCGAAATACGTCCTCTTAACATTCTTGTGCCACTGCCTACGTGGTTCAATTTTTACAAGGAATATTGTTTGAAGACAAAAGTGAAAAGAGGATACTAGTGTGTCATGTTTACATAGACATGTAAGATAGTGTCATGTTTAAATAGACGTAATATACTAAAGTAGACTACAATGTGCAAGGAGGAACTTTATAAATACTGCATTTCATTCTCTTTTAGAATAAACTTCAAACTGGATGTAAAGGGTTCCTGGATTTGGCAGGGTACCTGGATTTGTCAGAGAATATGATAAACATTTCCACATGGTGTTTTTTTGTTTTTTTGAAAATTAATCCTAACTGTGATATAATAATGCAAGATTGTTATTTCTAAAAAAAAATAATAAAATAAAGAGATTCATATATCTTTATTCTGACTTCCAGCTATAACTTTCATATATAGCCTTAGCCCTAATTGCAATTGAAATGCAATTAAAATTTTTTTGTAAGAAATCATTCAAGCATCTTCACATCTGATAAACAAATTTCACATTCCAAAAGTTATCTCCCGTTGTCAGCTTAATCTTTTGCTCATTTTTCTCAGTATGACTATGTCATTTGTAAGTTACCTGTAAATATTTTTTTCCAACTGCAAATGCTATCATACAATTTTGATCTGTACCTGTATTGCTAGAATTAGGCACTACATGAAAAACATAAGAAGATACATGTATTCATACAGATTTGATTGCCTCATGAAACTGGTAATGTTAAAGTTGGAGAATAGTGTTTTATGTATGTTGACCCCTCAAAGAGAAATAAGTTTTGTAAATGTGATAGTCCTCTATCCATGAAGAATTCCTTGAGTTTACTTAGCTTCATGTAATTGACTCCAAATATTTACATTTTTATGCGCCCGAATCGATAGATCCCGGGCGTATATTGTTTTTGTCCTGTCTGTTTGTCTTTCTGTCTGTTGTCAACTTTAACCTTCGCCATAACTTTTGAACCATAAGAGATAGAGACTTCATATTTGGTATGCATACTCCACTAATAAAAGTCCTTTCAAACGTCGACAAGGTCAATGATCTTGTGACCTTGACTGTGACCTATATGCTAAAAATAGTTTTTTATACCTTTTGCCATAACTTTTGAACAATGGGTGATAGGGACTTCATATTTGGTGTGCATACTCCACCCATTAAGTTCTTTCGAATGACACCAAGGTCAATGACCTTGTGACCTTGACTGTGACCTATATGCTAAAAATAGCTTTTTCCACTGTTTGTCATATCTTTTGAACCATAGGAGATAGGGACTTCATATTTTGTACACTTACTCCACTAATAAAGTCCTTTCAATTTAGTTTCAAACATCGACAAGGTCAATGATCTTGTGACCTTGTCTGTGACCTATATGCTAAAAATAGCTTTTTACACTTTTTGCCATAACTTTTGAACAAAAGGAGATGGGGACTTCATATTTGGTGTGCATACTCCACCCATTAATTTCTTTCGAATGACACCAAGGTCAATGACCTTCTGACCTTGACTGTGACCAATATGCTAAAAATAGATTTTTTGAACTTTGTTGCCGCCGGGGCGCATAGTGTTTCACAAACACATCTTGTTAACCATAATTTTCATCTCAATCACTTTTGACCAGAATACATCAAGGTTTGCTACTACTGAGTACCAGTATTTCAAATTCATTTGTGACATATTTCTAGCATATACTGCAATATTTTTATTAGCTCTAGCTTAATGTATTGAGTGCAATCATGCACACACACACGTTCCAAGCCAGTTTCTTTCTTATAAATTATCAAATAGTATCTCTTTAATGAACTCATATTGTTTCAAATATATAAGCCACAGTTAATATTGACTGCCAAGATTTTTATTAACGTTTTTTTTTATTACACTAGTAGTACAGCATTGATGCATCCATCATTTTCTGGATTATTTGTCACCTGAGCATATTTACCTGAAATAAAATTAAAAAATTAATACAAGCTATCATAAAATCCAAATATTTAATATTACCGGTACTTTCTCGAGCTCTAGGAAGCATTTCAAACACAAAAGTAAGAAAATTATATGGAAAAAACTTGCACAGCACTGTAAAGGTTACAATAAGAAATATAGGTAATTTTTTAAGATAAGAAATACACACTTTATTAGGATGGGCGATTCTATTAAGGACTTCATTTTAGCAAGATGACGTCACATTGACAAGTGCATTGCGATCAATGCATCATTTATATACTGTTGTTTGGGATTTAACAAACGACAAAACTGCATGTAATAGTAAGTTTATATGTAGTATACAGCTATCCAGCTGTCTGAAATAACAAATAATTTCATTTTGTAGACCTTATATTATGTATGACGTCATAGTAAACATTTCCCGTACAAATTAGGCCCTGTCTCCTTACTGTAACCGTAACTGTGCTGCATATGTTATATAATTTAAAAATAAAGAATGATGTCTTTCATCAATATACATTAGTACATTTCTCATTCCCATATAAAACACAATAATTTATGTTTTTTTCTAAACACTGGTACAATGACAACAATGTTGTTGCAGTTGATTATCGCAAATCTCGTTTGAAAGTACCGGTATACACTCCGATCGAAATGCTAGATACACAACAGAAATGTCATGATTTAACAGAAAATTGCAGCATAAAAAGCATTACTTACCCCAAATTACTTTACCAGCTTGCGTAACAAGACCCAATTCACTAATATTAACCTGAAATTAGACAACCATTCATGTAAACTTGGAAGGTTTGGATCCAGTCATTTCAGAATTCAACTTATTTAAGTCAATATTCTTTTGTCCTTATTGGTTGATTAAAATGGTATGCTGTTGAAAATTTTCCGGACTACAAAAAAGGCTTAAGATTTTGTCAGCATATATCAGATACAATCGTGCATTTATTTTTACCTCTATGATGGTTCCTTTTGTGATGACTCCTAAGCTTGTGTACATGGTTGATGTGGGATTTTTCTTCACACCGATGATGGGAAGACAAAATGTGGCTTTCAGTTCTGGATGTGTTACATGTGCTTTGTTAAATCGCAGACCCTGAAAAAATGGTTATGCATAACTAACATCAACATGTAACCCTACATGCCTGTGAAAGTTATTGGATTAATCTAAAACTATTATTTTTTCCAATTCAAGATAAGTTTGACACTCTATCTCTTTTTTATTTTTCATTTTTGTGAAATAATTTCAAATATGACAACTCACCATTGGTCGAATAAATCTCTCAAATTTTGGGGGTTTTCTTGTGAACCCCTCCCCCACATAACACACTTTGGTGACCATTCTTTTCCATCCTTTCCCTGTAAATCACAAACAGTCAAGAATAGAATTCTCTGATACATCAAATTTTTAATCAATATACTGTTGATAATCTGTAATAGAATTACTTACGTTTTGTTTTGCCACTCTTAACAACTTTGAACACCTCTGCCTCACTCATGCCCCTTACTTTCGGCAAAGGAACTTCCCATTTACCCTGTAAACAATACAACATAAAGAGCATATAATACAAACTGCTATGAAAAATTACTAATATACAATAAAAAATAATATCTTTCAAAAGACAAGTACCGATAAGTTTTTTTGTGATTTGAAGAAAAATGTGGTTTCCAGTGTGTATAAATCACACCACCTTGATAAATAAGTCACCTTTTTAAGCAGGTTATCTCTTTATTATATGCAGTCTCTATTCAATCATGTTAGAAAGTACTAAAACCCTACGTACTAAGACCCTCTCTGTAAAACACATATTTAGCTTGCAGCTTTTACCTTTTTGTTTCTAAATAATCATATAAGTCAAGACTTTATTTATACTAAGGACTGAGAGCTCTATCTAGCAGGTATTATATAATACTTTTCCATCTTCCCGTGGAAAGATCCCACTGACATTGTTCTGTATAATTACTTACAGCCTTTTCCTTTCTTTTCTGTTTAATCATGTTGGACAAGACTTTAGCTCTACTCTGGCCTTCTCTGTCAAGTAAGTATGCTGGAACGGCTCCCTCTGGTACTTCATCATTATTCTTTTGTTTCGTTTTTCTTTCTTCATGCATCTTTATTCTAATATTTAATGAAAGTAACAGATACAAGTCTTTCTATTCAATATTTTGGACATAATTTATTTTACCATACAAGTTTTTTTCAAGTTGAACTTTCATTGTCAAAAGATGTGCAGAGGGCATATTTTCCATTACCAGATTGAAGTACACGTGTAATAATATCAATTTTAAATGAGGTAGATGCTATTTACAGAAGTCTTTAAACTAAAACAATTTAAAGAAATATGTTAAAATACATGTCATTAACATTAAACTTACGTCTTTTTCATTTGAACCTTCTCTGCATGTCGTTTCTTATTGTACAATTTTGCCCTAGAATAAACAGAATTGGAAGGATATAAATCTATACCACTATTAATAACTTAAAAAATATATAAATGTGAATTTCATTTTCATCTATTCATTTCTATTATTATTTATTTTACATACCTTATTCCCCTTAGCTTTTTGGCTTTTTCTGCCATCTCATGGGCCTTTCTTCCTTCTTTCTTTCTCCTGTAAGAATTCATACATACATGTATTATGTTAGATATAAACTGCTGTTTTGTTTTTTTTTTCATGTTTTCTTTTTTATGTTCAAGTTTTCAACCCCAAATGAAACATGCATACTTTCAACATTCAGTCTGTACCCTGTACAAAAGTGTAACTTACTTTTTCTCATGATAATCAAGTCTGTAGCCATGACGCTTCCTGTGAAGCTCAATATGTTCATTCTGAGGCTGTAATAAAGAATTCAGAAAGTGGATAAGTGCTCATGCAAAATTCATTCCTTACTTGCCTCTTTGTAAATTTCTGTACATCCCTGAAAGAATTTCCCTACTTAAGATTCTTTATCTCCTCACAACAGAGTTGGAAGAGATATACAATGTAGTAACACAAATTGAATGTGTGTTTGTTTGTTGGTGCACTATGTCTTCTGCAAAATGGAAGTAATGTAATTTGAAACCAATTGTACCATTCTTTAACATAAGTGCCGAAGACTGTCAATCATTCCAATGAAAAACTATCTGAAAACACTTTATGTTTACTGACTAAAATATGACAGTCCCAGTAATTGTTATTTATTGAAAGTGTATTTCAAATTAACATTAATTTTTATTATGTATGAAGTGTATGAAATTTTAAAACTATTATTTTATAAATAAGTGGGCAAATTAAAGCAATTGATGATCAGAAGTTAATTCTATTATTTGTTGTTTAAAACAGTAAATATGCTTCATTTTACTTTGATGTGTGATGTATTATGCAATGGAAACCCCCGGTTGGCTCCTTAAAATGAGAATTCAATATGTATATTAATGTTGATTTGGCTAAGCAAAAAAAAATGGTGGTTCCATTACCACCATTTGTTCCCTGTATGGGATTCACACATATCATTTCATGGTTGAAAAACTTGGAAATCAGTTTTTACGCTATTTACATAGACTAAAGGAAATAAAGACCTTGTTATTATTACACTACGGGTTTTAAAATTTATTATTTATTACCTGTGGCCTACCTATCTGAATCTACAATTCCATTGCCTAAAATACCGGCAAACCATTAAGTAAATTTGACAAATTTGATAGTGATTAACATATTAAAGCAAACATTACAATATATGATAGTTTGACATGATATCAGACGTACATGTGTAAGTCTTTAACAGGTCCGGTACAATCACTAGATTTAGCTACGTAGCTTGATTTACCTACATAGCTTTATTTACCTACCTGAGGTAGCTTGATTTAGCTACCAAATCAATTTATTTCTATAAAAAAAGCATTTTTCTCAGGGTGTGCAGAAAATATCGTTTTGATGCAGTGATCATTTTCAACTTTGAACTCATCTGAAAACAATTCATGAAAAATTCCCTCTTGAAGAAATGTCTTTTTCTGCGCAACTGCAATCTTCTGAAAGTTTTGGGGCTATGTATGACAGTTAGAACAGTTACTCCTTGAATGAATTATTCAGCACAATGTGAAGTAATCATTACACTCAGTCATGCCTCACCGCTCGTAAAGATAACCAAACAATGGAATTACATGTTTTGCTCTAAATTGACCAAACGCAGCAGTGTTTAAACTATCTCTGCTTTGGATTGTTTTTTTAAGCCTCCCTATTATAAATATCAATAGTCATTTAACTGCGATTTTTTGTCTCTTTTTCATAAAAAGAAAAAAATTTGAAAAGTTACCTTGAAATAGCTAAATAAAGCTACCTGAGGTAGGTTAATAAAGCTACGTAGGTAATTCTACCTACGTAGCTAAATCTAGTGATTGTACTGGACCTGTTTAAAAAACGTGCTTTTTCCTGGACGATATTAAAACAGAGTTTACATTAAATTCATCGTTCAGATACGTAAAATACCAACAGCATATCTTTATTTCGTTCGAAATACTTTGTTTCTATGGTATAATTGTGAGCTTTTGAAACAATACATACCATCTTTCAAGAGATTTGTGAAATCGTGTGACTATGTTTTTTCTTGGCAGTCTAAAAAGGAAGTATGTGAGGGTACGTTAATGCCAAAATTTAGAGAGTGGAACTATGAAATCCGGAACAGATTTTTATTTGCTTGGGAAATAGTTTGATACTAAAAAGTTAGGCCATAGTTTGCTTTATTAATATCATTTGATGAAAGTTAAATTTAAAAAATCAAATTACACTTTTTCATGCGAAAGAATTAAGTACCGCGATATAATGAGACACCTGTATATAAGCGTTTAACATTTATGGATTGCGTTAGGTGACCTGTGGTCTCCCCTATGATTTTATTCCATGTAACGTTATAGTATACATCAGTAGGGGACAACAGTAAGGTAACCAGAGAACAAGTAATATTGTACATCAG
>NW_026925072.1:0-25311 GCF_032062105.1 Saccostrea cuccullata
ATAAAAATAAGAATTTTTTGACTCATTGATGTGACAACAGCCTGAGCAAATGGTCATGCAATGTTATGGTGTTTTTTTCTGTAGGGAAGAAAAATAAAGATAATCATTCAGTTACATTTTGTTTTAATTATGTTTTTATTCTTTCCTGATTCATGTTAATCTATTTATTTCAAAGTGATGCTTTTAATGCAGCCTTGAACATTATTTCCTCAGACAATCTTCAAGTATACTTGAACATCAAAAAGATTTATAACGTTGGATGATAAGTGATTTTAAAATTAAAGTTATGGGTTTTTAAATAAATAAAGGGTTTTCTACCTCCAGAGTCACCCATCTTGCTATTTTATATTTAGGGGCCTTAAGTACCTTAATTCAAAAATTTCATGTTCGTTGTTACCACAATATTCTCATTAATATTCATTGCATAGCGCGCCGGCACGTTACCCGTGTTGTTGAGAATAAAAAAAAAAAATCTGGGTCAGATTCGGAGGCCATTTTGACTGCAAGTTTTAGTTTTCGGGGAAAAAATTCCATTGATTTAAAAATGACAAACCCTGTATTGTCCATGACCGACATTAGGAAAGAAACCGAAAACTGAAAATCCTTGCTAATTGTCATTATTATTGACATTTTGTTTACCATAAATTGATACATATGCAAAAGTCTTACCGTGCGAATTCTGTCCGACCCCTAGTCAAAAATCGGTCAGTGCACGAAGAATATGACGCTATGGATTTTTCTTTGGTAGGAGCCCTTCTTCTATATTAATCAACAGTTTACTCTCTTCTTGTGAGAACTAAACAATGAAACAAAACACAATAATTTTATACGAACTATTATGCTAAACTTGTGGAATTATGAATATGTAAAAATGGTAATTATTTACCTGCTCCTTCATTAGAGCCCCGAAGCATTTTCCGCCATTTTGAATAATAATTCTCGGCAATTAACTTCCGTAAATCGATATTTTATTTATGTCGAGTTAAAACATAGATTAATTATCCAACAAAAATACTATATTCCATGTTAAACACCCAAATATAAGAACCTGGATGGTTTTTATATTTCAATTTTTAAACATTGATGATTATTTATTTTCCGAACATTGCCGATCTTTGATCGTCAATCTGATAACGAATGCAGCGGGAATGTTCAAAATGTGAAAAACGACCGCATTGATGCATTCCAGCAATATTGATTGAACATAGATCGAAAGGAAACATTTTTTTTAATTATTTAATCTTAACATAATTATATTATCAATAATGATGCCAAATTTTACGCTTTGAAGATATTTTTTTTAATATTTCAACTCAATGTGGAGACTCCAGGATCACTGATATTAGACTGGCTTGCCTGTCAGGAACTGCCAGTCTACACTGATATATTACAGGGATCACAGAGATCCCGGGTCATAAACAGATCCAAAAGGGGGCGGGGTTTGGAACACCCCTTTATTTTTGCAAAGAGAGAGAAAAATATAGAGAAAGACATACAGCTAGAGAGACACACACACAGAGAGAGGGAGAGAGATGCTCAAGTAACATACAGGCCTATATTATAGATACAGCCTTTTTTTACGGATAATATTTTGAAGTACTGATTATTTAAAGAAGTCCATGTTGTGCAAACGTACTCTGTCCTAAATTTCTGCTTGTTAGATAAAGTTTCCCGTTTTACTTCCCTCCGTATAAGTACTTTCACAATCCCGGCCTCGATGCTACCAGTACCGGCCTACACGTAACATGCAGGGTTTCACTCTGAAATCAGCGGAATATTCCGGCGAATTTTAGCTAAATAATCATTATAATGTTCTATATGCCATATTTATTCATCTTCATAAAAAGGCATGAAAGAGAGTATGAAGAATAGAATATTAATTTTCTTTCCTTATATCATGTAGTCGTGGAAAGAAGAATGAGCGGGGACTCCTTAAAGAATGAGCGGGGGCGGGGGGTGAAAACACACACGGGAAAGATGGGATGCGCTCCTATGATCAGCGACACAACGCATGCACAGGGCAACCTGGTGAGACGGAGGAGGAGATGCTCCTGGAATCTAATCATGCACAGCTTCCAAACGCCAGTCAACGAGGAGGGTGGTGGCAGTCAAGGAGAAGTGATAACACCAGAAGGGCAGACACGTGAGCCCAGAAGGCAGCAGGTTGAATGAGAGAGGAAAGCAAAGATCAAGTGTATGGCCAGCCATGCAGCAGAAATAAGGAAGAATGTGAGAGATTTGACAATGATGAAGATACAATCCTAAGTTACACATCAATGGCATACGATAATGCACAACATAGGATTGGACAGATTTGGAAAGGAGGAAAAGCAGCCATCAAGAGGAGTAGTGAATAAGAACAGAAGACAAAGAGAGATGAACAAACTGAGGCATGAACTGCGACAGCTGGCAAGACGATTTGGAACATCAGAGGAGGGGGATCGAATGACCTACTTTGGCTGAACTCACATTAGAGAGAAGTTAAAGATCACAAGAAGCACAGAAAGAAGCAGAAGGATCGAGAAGGAAGGAGCGAGCAAGAGCACGATTTACAGCCAACCCATTCCAATTTACATCAAGACTTTTAGGCAGCAAAGGATCAGGAAAGCTAACAGCAGGAAAAGAGGAAGTAAAACAATATTTGAAGGATATGCACAGTGATCCAAAGAGAGACGAAGATCTAATAGACTTTGAAAAGCTGATGCAGCCTGACAAGCCAGACCATTTGTTCGATGAAACGAAATCAAAACAGCGAGAAGTCAAAGATGTCATCAGGAAGGCTAGAGCAGCTTCATCACCAGGATCAAACAGGATCCCATGCATACAAAGTTTACAAGAACTGTCCTAGATTAACCCAACGTTTATTGAAACATCTGAGAGTTGTGTGGAGGAAGGGGCAGTTAGCTGACAGCTGGCATCAAGCTGAGGAATGCTTCATTGCAAAGGAGGAAACTCAAAGTCACTTAAGCAGTTCCGTACTATTTCCCTGTTGAACATCGAAGGGAAAGTTTTCCTGCATGGTCATTTTGGCCAAGAGGATGACAACATATATACTGGCTAACAAGTACATAGACATAGCTGTGCTAAAAGGAGGAGTCCCAGGAGTCTCGGGGTGTGTAGAGCATACAAGTGTTCTAACAGAGATTATACAGATAGCTAAAGGGATAAAGGAGAACTGGCAGCATATGGTTGAATCTAGCCAATGCTTATGGTTCCATGCCACATAAGTTAGTACAACATACCCTACAGCGCTACATAAACCAGACAGGATACGGACGCTACTCAAGAGTTACTTTGACAGGCTTCAATTACAGTTCACTACCCAAGGCTTCATAACATCATGGCAGCGCCTAGAAGTTGGGATTGTCACAGACTGCACACTATCAGTAATCCTCTTCTCTGCAGCCATAAATTTGACAGTGAAGTCGGTGGAGAAGATGAGCAGAGGTCAATGGATGAAGGCAGGCTTGAGACAGCCCCCTGTCCGAGCGTTCATGGACGATATGACAATGAGCAGAAAGACCATCATAGAGGTAAAATGGACCTTGAAGGAGACAGATCATAGAGGATATCATCAGTTGGGTCCGTATTAAGATCAAAGCCAAGCCAACAGACTCTGAGTCTAGGAGCCTCGTATTGAAAAAGGGAAAGTCACAGGAGAGAAGTTCAGGGTTGGAGATGAGATGATCCTATCAGTCTCAGAAAAACCGGTCAAGTGCCTGGAAAAGGTATTTGATGATTCACTGAGTGATAAACAAAATTTTAGCGACAGCAGTAATCAACTTGAGAAGTGGATGAACACCATAGACAAAAGTGCCTTAACAGGAAAAATACATTGATATACCAGCACGGCATACCTCCACGAATTCTTTGGTCTCTACTTGTGTATGATGTACCAGTGACATCAGTTGAATCAATGGAGAGACGGATCAGTGCGTATCTTAGATGATGGCTCGCGGTTTCCAGAAGCTTTAGCAGCATTGGTTTATACTTTATACAGCACAGGAACAAAGCTGCAAATACCACTGGCGTCAATCGTTGAGGAATTCAGGGTCACCAAGGTCAGGCAGTTTCTGATGTTACGCGACAGTAATGATAAAGGTACGGGAGGCAAGAGTGAACATCAAGACTGTCAGAAAGTGGTCTGCAAAGAATACAGTGCAAGAGGCAGAGTCACGCCTGAGATAAGCCGACATTGTTGGAAGTGTGGCAGTAGGCAAATAGGAAGTACGAATAATACCAACGACAAAATGGGGTACATCATCGGACGTGGAGAAAAGGCAACACGCGCAGAAAAAAGTGCGCAAAATGGAAGTGCACACAAGAATGGTGAAGGCAGCTGGTATGACGAAGCAGGGAATCTGGAAAGTTGCCCGACAAAAGAATCTTGGATCGAACGAGATTTGGGTAACAGAGCCCCAGAGACTGCAGTTTCAGCTTAAGTCAGTTTATGACGTATTGCCAACCCAAACCAATCTGACAACATGGGGCAACATAGACCAGCCAACCTGGAACATATGCTGTCTTCGTGTTCAGCAGCTTTAACAGATGGAAAATACATATGGAGACACGACGAAGTTCTACATGTATCTGTTATTGCAGATGTGGTGGAGAACGCAAGGAAGAAGCCTCGGAAGACCAATGAAGGCTTGAAGTTCGTAAACTTTGGAAAAGCTGGTGAACAGAGTCGTTCTAGGGGAGTGGAAGGGGGTGGACTGTTGGGGACCGCCAGTGACTGGGAAATGCACGCAGATCTCAACAGCCGAATGCAGTTTCCACACGAAATAGCATCTACCAATCAGATGCTCATCATCTCTTGTGGAAGATCCCCCCTACCCACCCTATACACAAAAGTAAAAGATATTTTTTGGCTTCTCTAAAAGCATTTTCAGTGAAGAAGAAAATGAATACTATACTGAACAAAAAAAGAAACGCATATTGAGATTAAACATGATAATCTAAGTTTTCAGTTGAATCCTTAATTATTTATAAGTGATTTTAGGTTGTTTTTTTTTTTTATAAAAATCAAACATTTCCTGTGTTGCGAGTAGAAAAGTGAAGTTTATGTCATTGTCGACGCCTCCAAATTCTAGGGGCATTCCGTCTAAAACAGCCCATAAGTCCTTTGCGACGTCTAAGCGCTGGTGGATTTCCAATGTATGGATGTCGTGCACGAATACCAGCTCCTCTCATTGTCTTGCGAACAATTTATGCACTTTTATGCTGATTTTTTCATCCAGCAATTGCAGCAGCAGTTTTTACAGCAGTTCTGAATCGCGTGAGGTGCTGAAAGGGGGGAGGGGTCTGACGGTCCTGTCTGGGTGTGGTTACCTGCGATCTGCCAATTCTTGGTCTTCCGACGTTAGTTAAACGGCTGCAAAGTCCATTAATGTATTCCAAATGCAGTTGCAACTTCCTCTTGCGTAGCTCTATTTAGTATCATCGTTAGCCTGGTTGTGTTCATCTTTGTTTCGGCGTGGCATTGCAGCATCTACACTCCAATCAAATCTTAAATATGGGTTTAATAGGAGTGTTAATAGTTTCTCTAAATCCAAAATATCAACGAAAATAGACATCCGATTTAAAAGAAATCATGAAAAACACTACTTTCATAAACACGTTTAATCAAGGGAGATAATTCAACACTTGGGTTTTAAAACCCCATGTTGTCCTTTAAATAGGTCACAGGTATATAATGATATAAAAGATAGTTGTTCCATGTACATTTTAAAAATTTCTTTGACGAGTAAAACAATATGCGTTTCTTTTTTTGTTGAGTATAGTAACCTGTCCTTGATCATCTTCAAAATAAATACTGAGTAATTGCTATTGCCCTTGACTAGTACCGGCCATCTTCGCAATGCAAGGGGTCTTGAATCAAGTTAATCCGTGGCAGCCCTGGCCAATTTCATTCAATAGTTCATAGGCTAGCTAACTCAAACGTGCATGATTTATTTTTATTATTTATTGGCTTCATGTCAAGAAGATGTTATGCAATATGATACAGTGTATATGATTTAAAATTGGTATTCATTGCACTTACACTCTCGAAACATAGGAAATATATTATACTGTTCTTAATGTTCATTGACACTCTAAGAGAGTCAAATGGAATAAATGTAGTTTCTACTTTTTTGTCCACTTTGAATCAGAAAGCTAAGCCTTTATTTTGCTTTTCTAGTAAAATATATAGTTGTTTTGAAAATCGTAAGCGTAAAGACAACATATATATTATATGAGTGAGCAGAGGGTTGCAAACGCTTGAAAACACGAAATAAATACCCATAATCACTACAAGTGTAGTGAGGTGTTCAGATACTTTAGATTCCTAATTATATGCGAAGAAATTATTGCATTATTTCGCAAGAATCATCAATCGCAAAATAAAATTACTCGCTCTTATTTTTATGGTGATGAAATTCATGTCAATTCTCTTGATCGACCGTCCATTCGCGAATAGCTATTTTCGCGATCTGACGTTAAATAGCCAGATCGTGATAAATACTCACGAAAATAAAAATATCTAGTAATTCTAGAAAGTTCTTGATCTGCAAGCAGCATTTTATTTTGTCCACAATAAGCAACCTCGCGAAGAGTTCACACAACCACCTGTTCAGAAAGACTTTGTTTCAGAAGGGGAATATTGAAAAAGCCTGGAACAGATTAACGTTCAAGCTATTGGTGTAAATTTTCGGTATCTTATATGCATATGGACGAATCACATCTATATGCATTTATCCAAACGTTGTCCGCTGATGAAGCTTAGACTTTCTGTGGGGATCACGATTTAGGTTTACGTGATACTTTTATGTAGAGCAATATGCTCATGTTTGCATTAAAGCACGGTCGCATCGCAACCTAAAGCTGGCACCACGTAAAGCCACTAGCATATTTAATCAAATGATAATTCCCACTAATATTCATTTGCCTTCATGTTGATTAATACTAAATTAAGTTATAATTAACCAAGCAGAAGTAGGCTTTACCTTGAGTAAATGCTAAATTTAAGAATAATATACACATAAATCGATCGTGCCTTTGACTTTTATTCAGTTTCGTTCAACAAAATTCCAGAAAATGTGGTCCAAGCACCGTCGAGGGTGATGCCCGTATCATGATATTTGTCATGAATTTTTACCCAAACTGCGTCTCCAACTTCCAGTTCAATGATGGCCATGTTGAATCCAGGGCCAAAAAAGTTTGTGTTGCCAGCGTACAGATTGCAGAAAGCATTTCCATTCTTCACGATTTGCGCCTCCAAACTTTTTCCTGGAAGTGTGAGTACAGAGGAGAAGAAGGCGTAGATACCTTTGATTGGCGCGGTAAACATTCCATTGTTCTTGTTGTAGGCATTGCCAGAATTTGTGATCAGTCTGTCAAAGACGAATATTTCGTTGTCGTAGGGATTGGCTATATTGTGCGCCAAAGAAGCAGAGAAAGCTATTGAAGTGGTCAGAATACCGGAACTTACAAGAATCCATCCTTAGAGTAAAAATTAACCTTTTAAATCAGTCAACATCATCGATCACAAGAGAAGGTACATAAAGATCATTACAAGAACAAACAAGATGAAACATGGATGCCCCCAAAATAATTAAACCCACAGTAAGATTTTGTCAAAAGAAGAACACATGTGAAATTAAAAAAGAAAACACCAAATGTTCAAAATTAAATTAAATGGTTTGTAAGGTAATGGTGCTTTGCCCTATAGCACCTTCCGTTCAAAAGTTATTGACAATTAAGGTTCCGGACTGGTTTCTGCACAAGCAGGATCATACTGCAAGATCAAGAGGCCAAACATCCCAAGAAAGGTCTTTCGACAGCTATCTATAGCTCCATTCAATCAAAAATTATGGGCAAGGTTAAATGTTTTAGCAAAAAGATAAAGATATATATAACGCACAGGTAGGCCAAAAACTATAATATAAACCCAATCTTCATAAACGGGGGCATAAAATGGCAAAATGACATTTCTTTCCAAATAAATTCAATATTTATGTATTCACTATAATTAGTCCTCATCGCATCTTTTAATTCATGCTGTTCACCATCGTCTTTTTCAGCCAGTTTATCTTTGTATGGGTTCTTGATGCGTACATTGTCCTTGCGAAGCTGCTTTAACGACTTCTTTAACTGTACGTTTTCGTTTGACAGTTTCTTTATTTTGGACACCCTATCATATTGCTCTGTCTCCAAATGAATTTGTGAACGTCGAAGAGAAATTACTTCTTCCCGAAGAAAACGAACTTCTTCCACATGTATGGCACGCCAAATTCACAAAAACGAGATAATCATAGTTTCACAATTGATAAACTAGGTTTATCGACTGTAAACTATAGTGTACAAACCGTTAACTATAGTTAACGATTCGTTAAGTATAGTTTTCATCCGTAAAACTATATTTAACGGTTGTTAACTATAGTTTACGAATGTTAATTTAAGTTTATCTGTCTGTAATAAAGCGTTAACAATAGATTTTGTTGACAAACATAGATTCACGTTTGTCAACTATAGTTTTCAATCGTAAACTATAGTTAAGAGTTGTTAATCATAGTTTCACAAATTATGAAACTATATTTATCAGATCGTTAACTATAGTTAACGATTTGTAAACTATAGTTTACAAATCGTGAAACTGTATTTATCAGATAATCTATGTTTTGCAATCGCAAATGATTGTTTTCGGTGTTAAGTATATAGTTTACGGTTGTGAAACATAGATTATCGCGTTAACTGTGGTTTACAGATGTGAAATATAGATTAACGTTGTTAACTATAGTTTACGGTTTGTAAACTATAGTTTACAACCGATAAACCTAGTTTATCGATTGTGAAACCATGATTATCTCATTTTTGTGAATTTGGCGTGCCATACACATGGTCTTTACACTTTTCATCTATGAACTCTTGCATTGTTTTTCTTATTTCCTCAATTGTTAATTCGCCGTTCACTGACAAACAAAATCCAACCAAAAAAGACAACATGCCGGGCTTCATTCTTCTATGTTCAATCCAGGCACTGTTAGACAGAACTACTTTCAATCCTTATCTCCTAATGAAAATAAAAACAAGCATAAATTTTCTACGTATCCTCGCGGTTAAGACTAGAATCTACTGTACAGATAAGTAAATATTCAATCAAGTACGTGTATCTTGAATTTGTCTTGTTTCTCTGTCAGTCTGTCTGTTGGTCCGGAAAAATACGTTAACCTTGCCCTTAACTTTTGATTTAGTGTATATACTGGGCAAAATAAATTAGGGATAATATTTTTACACAAGAATAATATTTCATACCCAGCGAACCAAAAATATTTTAGACGCAGTTTTGTCGAAAAGCGGTAGATTTCTGAATTAAATCGGTAGGCGGGAGATGGAGTGAAAAAGCGGTAGACTCCCGCCTAAATCGGGAGAGTTAACATGTATGCCCATGAATTAGTGTGACAACAAGGCTTAAGTAGTTTTAAAAACATGTCAATTAACACGATTCGATACTTAAGGTAGGATTCTTCTCTGGTTTCTGAGTAGAGGAAATATTCAATGTATAATTGCTTATATTTCTTATATATTTAGGTAAAAGAGATTTAAAAGACCATTTTTTCTTTCCTCGTCACAATAGTACAACTTTAAATAGAAATGGTCAATTGTGTTTGAAAACTAGCAGGGACTATATTTTTGGCGGAATGGTGGCGTATGAAAATATCTTCTTTTCGGCCTCTCAAAATTATTATAGAACTAAAAACTTAGTTATAATTTTTACACAATCAAAGACTAGAAGAATTTTTCAAATGTTAGCTAAGTTAATAATAAGGAACTAAAGTTTTAAAATATATCAAATAAATATGAATTTGCAAACAAACTACAATTATGTTTGCTTTTAAAAGTTTCGACTTGAAGTACAGATATGAGCCAAAAATCCATAGAAAGTAGTTTTACTCTCTTACTAAACGGTCAAAACTTTTTGTTTTTGTATCATTTTGTATCTCTGTATGACTGCTTTACTATATGTGAAAATAAGAAAAAGATAAATATAGGGCGTATATAAAAATGACTTAAATATCCTAAAAATTTCAGAAAAACAGAGAAAATTCGGATTAGCCAAAATCCATGTTTGTTAAACTATTTGTGTCAATTTGGTAATATCATCTTATAGACCCTATATGGTAATATCTTTTTATGCAAAAAGAAAAACATTTAATCTTTTGAAATAGAAAAATCTACGAGGGCCGTTCAAAAATTACGCGGACTGTGCTATTATTTACTCTTACAGACGTCATATAGTTATAAAATTTCACAGAAATATGTATCTTAAAGATTCCAATAAATTTTTGGCAAAATTTCTGTATTTTAAAAATATTCTACTAAAATTATCGGTATGTTGATATCGTTGATGGAGAGGTACGGCGCACGACAAAAAAATTGAAGCAAAATCATGCGGATTCAAAAATTTAACTCATTGATTTTCTAAAATTCGCTATATTTTTCAACAATTTTCTCAAATTTACCTTTAAATTGTTCTATTATTATGTATTTAGATTTCGGACGTAATATTTGAAGTACTAACAGAAATATAGTGATTTTTCTCTGATGCGATTCCCGTGAAAACGACTGTGAAAAATGACGTCTCCTGAATTGACGGCGCGCCACACTTTTGTTAAAATATGTGTAATGCTCGAGATATCGGCAACATAGAACCAAAATATGCATAATAAAACATGTAGTAAACTAGGCTACTCGTGACATTCGCCCACAAATAGCAAATTGAAATTTTAGACAGTTAGACCTCTGTAAAAGGGCTATACGGGAGGACGGGAAGAAGATTATAGACGAAAAATTAACTTTATCCGGACTGTAAAGAACATGATTGAGAGTCACCAATATCACACTATATCTCATAAGTAGTTTTTGGTTTAAAAAAAAAAAAAAAATCTTTACTTGTTTAATAGATTTTAAGCTTGACAAGAAATGGTGTTTTGATGTTGAGTAGATAAGGTAACTCAAACTATACAGGTACTCAAGGGAAAATGTTGAGAAAATGAAAGCTCAATCACATATTTTTTATAGTGCTTGTGACGTCGAAGATTTTGCTGCGCCGTGACTTAATGGTATGTCCTGAAAAATCACTCAAAATTAATACCAATTTACAACATTTTGATATGAAATTTTGAAGACCATATAAGTGAAGATTCTTTTATATTATTTGTGAAATTTTGCCCGATTATGTCGTCAAATATTTTTCTGTGCAACAAGTCCGCGTAATTTTTGAACGGCCCTCGTATCTCATGATTGGATGCCGTTTATTTTATTTTTTATGATCAGGGAAAAGGTTATGACCTTGACCTGACCTTGACTCAAATATAAAACGGTCAAAACTAATCAAACTAATACCATCACTTAGTAACATTGCCTTCATGATTCTGTGAAAATTTCATTAATTTTTAAATACAAGAACTACAGTTTTGTGGGAGAAGAATCCTACCTTAGGTCACACGTGTGTAATGAGTTTTGGGACATATTGGTCAAGAAAATACGTGGCGTTAAAAAAGTAAGTGGATCAATGGAAGCAATATAGAAGTATCAGAGGTAGGGCTGTACTAGTATATTAAATGACCGGAACGCGGAACAATTACTTCGGTTGTTAAGTGTACGGTTCCGTTCTTCCGGAATTCGGTTCGGGTCCGATATGTATAATAGAGAAGATTTTACTATAAAAATGGCGTCAAAAACGAGAGATTTGTTAGTACATTGTCATGAAAAGACAGGATTTCAGATTGGCGTCGGCCATTTGCCAATAAAATTTCAAAATGGCAGGAAAAAAATAAATTTACCTGCCATGTTGGCCTATAAGTTTGACATTGAACGGACAGAATGGCCGATTATCTTCTGTATGTAAGGGCCAGTCGTATAATTTTCCCCCCTTCAGATCCGATTGTTTTTCTCTACTTTCTGCAACTGCCGATTCAATCAGCCAATGACATTTTGGTATAAATAGATCTTGACAAAATACTCTATAATTTTATTTCCAAACCCAACTGCAAGGAGCATAAGAGTAGTGATGAATGTTTAAAACATCGAAGGAATCCATGCCATGTTGTTTTTTTACCGCCATGATTAAATATGGGGTCGGACTAATAGCAGGAAACGGACAATGTTGCAAAGTTTTACTAAGGGAAAAAAATTATTCTATGTAATCTTTAAACGTGATTATACATTGAATATCATTAGAGATACAAGTCTAATTTTTGTATTACTTTTCTTAAAAATTATATTCCCAAGAAATAAATACATGTACAAGTAATAAAAGGTGGGACTAATATAAGTTAAATACCCATTGAATGGAATTAAAAAAAAAAACAATTCCCATTCTGTTTCAATATATTAGTTTTGTTTAAAAGAAAGCAAAATAATATTTCCACCTTATTAAAAGGAAAATTAATATTCATATTTGAATATTTTATGTAATAAAATGACTATTTTGTAAAAGTCGGACAGAAATCTGAGCTTGTTTAACTTTTCTATTGGCCTATAATTTTAGGAAGTTTAGGACAGAATGGCCTATAACTTTTCTGGTAAATATGCCAGATGTCCTATAGTTACTTAAAAATTATTTCAATCTGAAACCCTGAAAGGTGATTTAAATAATTTGGTACAATTATTGTCTCGTCAGGAGGCTACTTTAAACTAGTTATAATGTTCAATTTCTAAGATTAAATGTGGAAATAATACAAATCATGAGCTTTTCTTCATTACCTACCCGACCCGAGAAACCCGAAACCGAACCTAAAAAAATCAGAACCGACCCGACCCGAAAAATTTTGGAACCGTGACAGCCCTAATCAGAGGGTTTTCTTTTAGTGAACATAAGAAAATTTCAGTATATTTGGCCAGAACTGGCGATAAGACGCTATGAGGAGGCATATGAGTGTGGAAAAACACTCCATGTCAAAAAGGCTAAAATCGGGACGTCCAAAGTGTACGGCAGTCCGTGAGGATCGTTCTTTTTGGCCAATTTTGCTGAGACGCACCGCTTCCAAAGTGCTCTTAATACTGGGCATCAGAGAGCAACGAACAGACAGATTTCTACTCAAACCGTTTGAAACAGACTCCAGGAAGCAAATCTCAAGGATTGCCGACCAGCCGTACGTACGTCCTGTATTAAAATTAGAGTGCCACAGAAATCGACTACAGTGAGCAACAGAACACAAAAATTGGCAATAACATCATTGGTGTTCTGTTCACTTCTCAGACGAGTCCCGATTTTGTTTTGACTTCCATGATGACAGAAGACTTGTTTGGATTGCATATAGGGAAAGATATGCCGAGTGTGTCGTTTCTGAGAAATACAGAGTAAATAGAGGTTTTGTGATGATTTGGGCAGGCATAAGTATTGACTGCAAAACTGATCTGCACATTATTGAAGGCAACCTGACAGGTTGAAAATACTGAAGTGATATTCTTCATCCTAATGTTAGACATATTGCATGGGAGGATTTCATCTTAATGGACGATAATCCTCGACCTCATAGAGTCCAAATCGTAAACGAGTACATGGAAAGTGAACCAACTTAGCGTATGAACCCGCCAAAACGTTTTCTAGACCTGAAGTTAATTGAACATGCCTGTAACATTCTTTAGCAACGCATTTCAGTTCGTCTTACACTTCCCGAAAATCGACGGGAGCTTCAGACAGCATTGCAGGAGGAATGGCAAGCCTTGGACGGCTGATGGGCAGCATGGATCTGCGCTGCCGGGCCTCGCGGGGAGGTCATACAAAATACCAAAATACTGGCAATCATTTTAGTGACGTAATTTGACTATTCTGAAAAAAATCTCATTTTCAGGTCTATTCCCAACATGCCGAATTCTACAGTGACCGCAATGAAAAATTCGTAGCGTGTGTTCAAACACATCCAATGTTTAATTTTCACTTTTTTGTAAAACATAGTTAATTTGATGATCCTCAACTTTGGAAAAAGAATTGGACAACAACAACTTTCACCCTTTGACTTTAGAGTTTGACCTACTTTATAAAGATAAACCTTGACAATATGACGACCACAGAATTTGCGAAATATAAATTACAAACGAGGCTATTGAAATATTGTCTCGTTGTAGATATTGTTCTTCGTAGAGTATGCGCTTGCGTTTTTAATCATATTGGAAGACATAGACTCCGTTGTTATGCAGATGATAATGATAATTTACTACAAATATGGGAAGTTCACAATAACAAAGTTGAAGTCACGTTTTATCAACATTGCAAGTTTTGATGTTAATTTACAATGAACGTCTTTTTTAAAATCAGGGTTACCGTATCTTTTATTTAAAAGGTATATATCGAATCAACGGAGGAGTCAATTGATACAATGCAATTGTATAAAGCGTCGTCGATATATCTAAACGTTGAATTGAAGGCCCCAGCAAGTGACTTCTTCTTTAAAAATACAGGATTTGAATTAATTCTGTTTCATATTAAAAAATATATAGGTTTTGTAATTGGGCACAATTAGTACCCATGGGAATACCGAAAGATTGAACATGGAAGACTTGATCTCCGAAACTTACGCCCGTAACATTGACTTTTGAAATTTGACCTTGAAATTTCAACAGATTAAGACCTTTAACACATGTTGATTTGTTTAAAGAAAGAGTTTTTAAACAGTTTTTTTAGTTACCACATATGTCACATGATAACGATTTCATCACCTATAGAAAAGTCAAGCATCCCTGAATAAGGTATCCACAAAATCATTTTATATGCATAATAGATATACTTTTAAAATAAAGAGTTTATACCGTTAAATAAAAAAAAGTGTGTAATTAATAGGTCCCGGCACCTTGGAGTACCTCGCCAATCCATCGCCAACCATTATGTTTGTGCGAATAATGACACGAACGAGTTAATCACTGATTCTGAAAATCAAGATGGCCGATGATCTGAGAGGCTGTTATACATTACACGAAATGTTCACAATTGTGGGCAGTAGAATGACTCAAAAGGACATTAACATTTTGAAATATCTCTACAACGGTATTATGCCTCAGAGAATTATAGGTCGGGTGAAGGACGGGGTGGAATTTTTGCTTGGACTGGAAAAAATGAACAGAGTAGATGAAACGAACTTCAAATACGTTGTTGATTTGCTGAGGATGATTTCAAGACATGATTTATTGCAGTATGTCACTTTAAGGAAACGTAAACCAGGTATATGTATCCTCTGTTTCAAAGGGATATTTAATTGTTTACTTTAGCTCTGTAATTAACGAATTTAAAATGACATTGTGTTAATATGTTTCAATGTGTTAATATGTTTCAATGCTAAAGTCTTTTTTGTTCAGTTTTTTAGCAGACATACAATTTAATTTTAATAAAGCATTAAAGACGTACAACACACTGGGGGAGATAACTCTTGCGATTTCAATTGAACGTTTGACGTGACGTCAAGTTTAACGTCAAAAATAAAACGTCAAAACGACGAGTAAAACGATCCCGATGTATATCAATCATGAAAGAAAATTGGGATATGGGGCTTGTCTGTGATTGCGCGTACCGTATTCAATCAGTAAGTATTTTTTAAATTAACCCGATTAAACTCCGTAAAAAGCAAGATATAAAATACCATCCCTTAATCATGTTCATATACAATTTTTTGATGAAAGCGCAGCATTTTTTTTTATTCTGAAAATTTTATTTTACATTGCCGAAATTCTCATTATGTACAATTGGCTATATAACATTCCGATTAATGGTCTTCATTACAGTTTGTGCATACACGATATAAATATTGTTTTTCTTCTTTAATTAAATAAAACAACAATAATTAAATAAACGATATACTTTTTACAATGTAAAATCGATGTTGTTCTCAGACCCTTACTGATCAAAGAGGAACAACTCTGAAAATGTAGGAGATGTTTATTTTCCTTCCTTTATTTTTTCACGGTTTCCACAGAATCGGATATATTTACAGCAAGACCTGATAAATCCGACAATTGAATACTATTGACCTCATATACACAATGTAAGTATAGAATTGAAAAGAATTGTTCATTTGTACTGAAATTATCTGCATTTATGAATATCCTATTGCAGCAAATCGTAACTTCGACTTTCTGTCAACAATGTCTGTTCGCATTTCCTTGAATCAAAACAAAACGTAGCCTATAAGATTTTGAAAAATCAATGTGGGATTTGATATAAATTGAAATAGATGAAGAGTTTAATGTTTGATATTTTGAAGTTAATGTGGACGAATACGGAATTTTCATTTTAACTTTAGAAGCGACGACATTGAAAGAAATGCGTACAATATCATGAGGGGTGTATGTACATCTATGATTTAATGCAAATGTCGATGTATCCCCACGGCCACATACTGTCTCGTTTGAAATAAATACATGAAAGAAACTACAATTATTCCATTTATATCACAGAAGAGTTAACATACACCATTTTTATAATGAATAAAATTAAAGAAATAAAATTAAAAATCAACACATCAAGTTCAACGAAAGTCGGAAACTTGAGAATTCGTATCCAGGTTTCATGTGATATGGAATGCATAACGCATACGTATATATAAGGACTAAACACTAAAATCTTTCAGTATTTTTTTCCTGATACATATAAAAAGAGTAGTCAATATTTATTCTGCATTCATGAATTTAAAAACTAATGCATATCTCCGGGATTCTTGACAAAATACCAGTATATTTGCACTGTAAACCACGTTTCGTCCAACGCTAATGGTCTGCGGCGCAAAAAAGGAAGGGGTGGGGGTGATAGGGGTATTCAAAAATTGTCTAAAAATCTATATTTAGATATGCTTTCCATATGAGAACTTTAAAATTTGTAAGTTAATATATTTTTGAAGCAAAAGCAATATTCCAATTTAATTTTTTTTATGTGTATTAGTAGATTCATATAACAAAGTGATCGACCCCCATCTGAAAGACGCGCGGGGGCGTGATTTATTGAGAAAGGGGGAGGGGGTAATTTTCCGCTATTAAATCAAAACTGGTCGAACAAAAATTATACAAAAAATTATGAAGATTATTTTTACTACCAGCTACCTAAAGAAAGTTTTTTACCAAAATTAAACGACAGGTTTTTTCACAAAAAAATGTTGAATTTGAAAAATACGCTATTTTCAAGGCTTAGAAAATTCATAGTTTTTCAGTTTAAGGTCTTTAAAAATTGCTCTGATTATATGTATATCAAAAAGATGACTATGTTTTTGTGTTAAATGGTTAAAGAAATAAGCCGATGAAATTTGACATTGATATCTTATCTGGTTTTATCGAAAATCAAGGTTTAAGTAGTTCATTGATTAAAAATTTTCTCTCCTTGTAAACAACAAAAAGGGGGTAACTTTCGGAAGTTCGTGTCCAAAAACCACTCGAACGATTTTGTCCAAAATATGCATACATGCAGTAGATTTAGTCATGTACTAAATATATAAAAATAACGAAAATTAAACGACAGGAATTTTTTGGGGTAGGTGTGTTGTACATCCTTAAATCAACAGCATGAATATTGATGAACAGAGAATTGCCTAGAACTTACAATTTACAAATTGCACAAAATTTCATATAATGAATAAATGAAGAATTGAGAATTACTGTGATATCTAGTTAGAGTAATCTAACTGTGTCTTGGGACAAGCCTCACCACGTATGTCCCATACGCTTGCAATTTAGCAAATCTGAGTGGACCTGCTTTGAAATGATTTTGAAGAATACAGAAAGGGTTGCGCTGAAAATTAATACCAAATTAACATGAATTGACTATTTGACTGTTGATCAAAACAAACCTTTTTGAGATTGCATATGCCTTTTCCCCTGAAAAATAATCAATATATTATAAATATAATGATGAAAATTCAACTAGTTTCACAACTTCTTTTCTCACTTCAAATTTTCACTCCATGTTTACATTCAGATCTCTCCCCATTGTCCGTTGTAAATGCTAAATTATGAGTGGAGATAATTAGATTTCCAATGGTTTCTCCTTTTTCCAGTGTGTCCAGATCCTGTCAATGAATATCTAGAAGAAGCATCCAGATTATCAAACATACCAACTAACGTCCCAAGGGAAAGAAAGCGAAAAGGGGCGGAACCGTCGGACCAGAAAGACTTCAAAGTCAGAAGGCGGTCACTACACAGGAAAGCTAAGTCTAGGTCTGGGTTTGCTAGTGAACCCACGCCCAGCCCAGGGACTGCTTCCTCTACCTTTGGTCCTGGACCTCTTGTTCTAGATGACAGTGATGCAGACCTGACAACAACTACAACAAAAGTTACTTGTGGTAAACTATAAACTTAATTTTCATGTATCTTTCCTTTACAATGAATTATATAATGAATATTCTATTAAGTTATTTTCAAGCTAGGATATTTCAAGGACACAGTATTCATATATTTGATAAAAAATTAATTTGATTGACTTCATCCATTGAACTTTTTACAAAATATTTTTTGTTTTTATCAAATATCATGTAAGGCAACTTATTAAGTGAACTAAAACACACTTTAAGGATGACGTTTACTCAGGTTTCAGAAATCAGAGAGGAAATTTTATAAACTATAATATATTAAATCAAAAATTGTTCTAAATGGATAAAAAAGCTAAGTTTTATCTCAATATCAATTAAAAAATTTAATATGTAAGTATTTGACGAAAATATACAGGAACAAAACTCAATGTATGGCTATGCAGAGGAAATTTGGACTAAATTCTTAATTTGTCATTTTTGTCAGCATTTTTATTTCTTGCAATATTAATTACAAAGTAAAGGTTACTTGTATTTTAAGACATCATTTTGCAAATTTTATATGTGTTTAAGCTTATGAATTATTTCAAATAAATAAATGCTATGAAATAAAGAAATTCAAAAAGATGTACAAAAATCGCTCCAGTCGACATATCTCAATAATTTGATCATTGACCCCATATAATATTAATACCATGAGAATAAGGGTAACAAATGTAACATGAGGCTATAAATAATTTAGAGTTCTTATCAGTCAGATTTTTGCAATATTTGATTAAAAATAGGAAAAAAACATAAATATGACAGAGGAAATTCGGACTGTAATAATTATCACGTTTATGGCCCAAACTCTGCTCATTTCTTTATAAGGCGCAATTCTGTTCCATTGCTATAATGTTTTATTATTTAAAGAGTTCTGTTGCTTCTAATATTTTCCGAGTGAAGAAAAATATGGTCATAGTGTGAAAAATTGAGGTATTTCCCGAGAAATACTCAGGGTCTCGTAGCATGAAAACAAGGTCATTGACCTAGTTATTTGAAATAGAAATTTAACACAAGAATCATAGGTGTACAATGTGCAATAGGTAGTTTTTCGTTCTTATCAGTGGAATTTTTAGTCATCTGAGTAAAGGTATACCTTAAAATGATACACCACTTGCATTTACACATTTTTGTGTGTTCACAGTAACTGTACATTTGTTCTGTGAGTATCAAATTGTATGATTGAAAATACTGAAATTTTTGAAAAAATTGTGTAGCTATTATTTATTTTGTTAACCTGAGAGTTGATCATGTTTCTGGTATTTATGCATTTCAATCTTTGATTAGTGCTTTGATGTTTTCCCCAGATATTCGACTAAGAGTGAGGGCTGAATACAGCGACCATGTGACAGCACTCACAGGAAACGTGAACTCCAACAAACCCACTCAGCTAGAGAGACAGTTTGAGAAATTCATGCAAGCCACAAACATTCTAAAGTCCAGGGATCTGGGATCCATTGTGTGTGATATCAAATTTACTGAACTGACATATCTGGATGCTTTCTGGAGAGATTATCTGAATGGATCTTTATTAGAAGCACTCAAGGGAGTTTTCATTACAGGTGTGTATAGACCCTCCAATTTAAGCAAACCTTGATCAGTTATGAAATTAATATATATATACAGTGGAGCCTCATTTATCCGGATGCTTTGGTTCCCAGTTAATTTGTCCACATATGTGAAGCATCCGGATATCTGAATTACCAGTTAAACAAGACAAAATAACATTAAAAAATTGTGTTACGATGAAAAATCCTCCGGATACTGAAGCATCCGGATATCTGGTGTCCGGATATCTGAAGGTCCACTGTATATCATTACCACCCCTTTGTACTTATGTTAACAAGTTTAGGAATGAAAGCTGCAGGGGTGTGCAATTACAAAAATAAATTACTAGCCCGTCGGGCAATGGCGGTAACAGAGTTACTAGCCCGAGGGTGCCAGTCACTAGCCCATTAACTACCGAAAACAATACATGTATAAGTATAACATAAAGGTTAAAAAAAACATTTAAGTTGAAATAAATAAAACAGATAATGGTTTGCGCTTTGTAATTGTCAGGTACTTCCCCCTATTTATATCGACTATAATTGTCACTGAGATGACTGGCGATAGGAACACACAATGCATATATGTTAAAACAAATTAAAGATTATGATTTTACAGAAAAGTTAATTCGTACCTCAATTCAGTCGAGGTAAATATATGTTTACTTTCGTTTCAGATTAACTAGCCCAACGGGCTTACGCAGTATAGATTTAAGATAGCCCGACCTCTAAAATTGGTAGCCCCGGGCATCAGGCGATGGTAATTGCACACCCCTGTAAGCTTTGTAGAATAAAATGATCACAATATAGCCACAACTTTAAAAAAAATATATTTTTATAGCATTTTTTTTTTTTAAATCATTGGAGTTCAAAATTTTACCAGATTTTATTAGCTCACCTGGACAGAAAGCTCAGTTGAACTCTTCTGATCTCATTTTGTTTGTAAACTAACTCTAAAAAAAATCTTGAACCTCTTTAAAAAGGGCATGAGCACAGGCCATTGGAAATTCCAGAGTTAAAAAAAATTGTTTAGGAAAAGATTTTTAAAATCTTATCATGATAAGCAAGGTCATGACTAGTCATTTTAAAACAGAAAAATCCTCTGGACATAATGTAGAATCAATTTTGTTCAAATCATTACTGTGGTTATAGGATGGGGCCACAAAGGGCAATCAAAGATTTACATATGAATACATGTATGAAGGGAGAATAGTGGGAGAAAAAATTGAAGTCCATGGGCCTCTTGTTTAAGCATAAATCAGGACTCATACCCAATAAATTTGGTTTATTTTCTTTTTACAGATTCTCTAAAGGAAGCAGTTGGTAATGAGTCCATTAAACTGTTAGTCAGTGTGGATGAAGATGATTATGAAGCTGGAAGGTTGCTGCTTTTAGAAAACATGAAAAGGTCAAATCAACAATAAAATGTAAACATTGATTATAAAACATGGAAACACTGGAATAATTGTGTTTTTTAGATTGTTGCATGAATCATGTTTTTTCCCATCTAAATGTATTTTTTTCATTTACATGTATGGAAGACACAGTTGTCAGTAGAAGAAAGCATAATGTTTTGATGTACAGTATATGTATATGAAATTCAATGTATATTTTGCAATAGGAGAAAAGGATTTAATTCATTACTATGCTCTAAAATAAGATTGTTTTTTTTTTCATTATGTATTATAATAATCATTGTTTTTATCATGTTTTCTTATTATTTATGAAATAATATGATGTTTTTGTAATATTTATAAATAAACAAGCTTTAAATTCAAGCTTATCAATTTCGATAAAACAAATGAGTCGTGCAGTAGCTTATAAATACTTATGTAGACAAAGTTATGGTATTCAGCATATACATATATGCAATGTAAGTTTACTAAACTATATTGAAAGGAAAGAGAAACGCTGAGTAAATTGTTGAGGGGAAATAATTTTATTTTTCCTTTTGTACTTTCTGGTATTCCTATCTAACATTTAAAATCATGTTGAATGGTAATGTAACCAAAATTCCAATTAAATTTGTCTCAATTCATGAGGTATTGAAACGTATTATGACCCCCCCCCCCACCTAGAAGGGAAAATTGAAAATACTCATAATCTTCAATGTCTCCTTTGCGCATCTGTCACAACCTAGCTGCAGAAACGTACATGGTTTTTTATATTAGTCTTTGATCATAAAGCTACAGATCCCGTAATACAAAAAAGAATGTTCCAATTTACAACGCAAGATTTTTTTTGCGCATTGTTAGGGAGAATTTATGCACTTCCCAGCATCGTTCATTCAACTACCTTTCACTCCTTAGTTCTAGACACATTCTTTAACCAGTCTGTATTTTTTTCCACCTCCCAACCCTTTATAAACGAGATGTTTTTTAAAACACATGCCCCCTCTTCCAAATAATTGGTATTTTTTATGAAGATCAAGCAACATAACTTTGTCAAAAATGACTCAATCCTACCCAAAACAGAACTTGACCTAGATATTTTTAAGATAAATTCGTAAACGTATTTTTATTCAGTATGTGGAACTTCTGAAAAGCATACATGCCAACTTTTGAAAATTCCCATGGGGGATTTAGCGCGTGACGACAATTTTCAAAGCTTTAAATTCGCGACATTTTGTCGTGAAATTAAATGATAATGAAATGATCTTTTTTTAATTTATAATATTTGATATCACTTATCATATGCCTATTAATACAACTAAAAGATTAATTTAACACAAAAAATTAATTTAAAAATTTTTTTTAAAATGATTTTTTTTCCAAAATTGAAATATTTTTGCTAAAATAAGTGCCTCTCTCATTAAAAACATGATTTTTTTTTCTACCAGCTAGGACACATAATTTAGTGAAAAATTGAAAATTGTACAACTTTTAAATCATTTTTTTAAAGGCTAAAAAATATATGAGGTTTTGATACTGTAAAGTCCTGTTTCTGGAAACATTTTTGAGAATTTTTTATTTATATTTCAATTAATTAGAAATTCTAATAAGGTATTAAATTTACTGAAATTTATACCACCTATCCAAAGGAGAATTATTTTTTTTACAGTCATGAAATTTGTCAGGCTTGATGGTGCCATGTGGGTATTTCCTTAAGTCATGCACATATCTAAAAAATATAACTTTTGGGAGAAGGAAGGGAAAGGAAATTCTTATTGACATACACTTGATTGTTTCATCTTAATTTCATAATATTTTAACTGGCAAACTTTACAATATTTTTCATTATACGTTGATAAAATCAGCAGTTATGCTTTGTAGTTTTCTACTTTCGTTTTCAAAAATCGATCTCTTTGGATTCCGATTTTATAGTTTGATTAGTAATTCATTGTCTTTAATTTATGTTTTTAATAAAATGACCAACAATTAAGACGTTAATCTATGTGTTTCACCTTGCATACCCCTTAAAACTGACAAGATAATCCCCTAATTGCCCCAAGCTATAAGGTACTTGTACCTGGACAACTGCGTGCGTTCAAGCGTGAAGTGATTTCCTGTGGCTAAATAACATTGTTAGATGAACAATGAAACTTATCTGAGTGCATTGAATAAACAAGTTTGACATTGTTATCCCGATTGTCAAAATTCAGCGGTAGGGAATCTTTTATAATCGGAAATTTTAGAGATTTTTTTCAAATCGGGAAATTAGGGCAATTTTGCTTTCCCGATCGGGAAGGCGGGATGAAAGGGTAAAATCGGGAGGATCCCGCCTAAATCGGGAAAGTTGGCATGTATGGAAAAGAAAAGAAAATGAACAGAAACTGCGTATAATCAAATTTTCAAAGTCCAACTCCAAGGGGCACAACCCTCAAAAATGTCTTTATCGTACTCAAAACAGAATCTGGCCTAGATATTCTTCTGATAAATCTGTATACCAAACACATCAATATGTGCAAGCTAAAGGGAACGGAAACTGCAAATAATTGGATTTTTTTCTAAGTCCTAGGGGTATAACTCTGTCCAAGATGACCCGAATGTACCCAAAACAGACGTTGATCTAGATATTCTTTTGATAAATCTGTATGTATATACCAAACTTCATTTCAATACGTGCGGCCCCCCTGCGAAGAAAATGAACGGAAACTGCAAATAATTGGAAATTTTCTAGGTCGAAGGAGTCGCCCGCGTGACGCAGTGGTTAAAGTGTCTGCTCAAGAATCGCGAAGTAAAGAGTCGATCCTTCCGTCGCGGGCTCGAATCCACTTAGGGACGTGGAGACCGGATTTATACCATTCAAACCGAAGTCCCATGTTGCAGTAGGTGCTGGCACGAAAAAGATCCCTCACTGCTCAATGGCCCTCAGTGCCGCGTTCAGGACAAAATTGTAGCTCTCCACCGGCAAGAGGTGGCGTCTCCAAAAAATCTCGAGAGGGACATTAATTTAAACATACATTCATTCAATCAATCGATGTCCAAAGGGCATAACTCTATCCAAATTGACCCGATCGTACCCCCAAACTGAACCTGGCCTGGATATTCTGATGATAAATATGTATACCAAATTTCATATCAATATGTGCAACCTCTGTGAAGAAAATGAACGGAAACTGCAAACAATTGGAATATAAGTCCAAGGGGCAGAACTCTGTTCAAAATGGCCCGAATGTACCCAAAACAGAAATAAATTTAGATATTCCTATGATAAATCTGAATACCAAATTTCATTTCAATATGTGCAACCTCTGTGAAGAGAATGAACTGAGTCTGCAAATAATAGGATTTTTTTCAAAGTCCAAGGGGTATAACTCTGTCCAAAATGGCCCGAATGTACCCAAAACCGATTTTCTTCTGATATTTGCAAGCTCTGCGAAGAAAAGGAACGGAACTGCAAATAATTGGAATTCTTGTAAGTCCAAGGGGCTTAACTCTGTCCAAAATGTCACGATCGTACCCAAAACAAAAATTGATCTAGATATTCTTAGGTTAAATCTGCATACCAAATTTCATTTCAATATGTGCAACCTCTGCGAAGAAAATGAACGGAAACCGATGGTGGACCAACAGGCAGACAGCAGCAAGGGAGGGGGGGGGGGGGTATGAAAAGAAATAATGGATATGAAAGAAGCTGGAACCAACGCATCTATTGAATATTTAGTGATAATATGTCATCCCCGCGCCTTCTTCGAAGGGGGGGGGGGCATGAAAAGAAATAATGGGTATGAAAGAAGCTGGAACCAACACATCTATTTAATATTATGATAAATCAAGAAACTAGGACTGTGCGTATTTTAACAGTACAGTGCAGTTGAAAAGTTTACTTAAATTTATTTAATAAAGTTGAAACACATACAACATGTAATAGTTATTGTATATTTATTATGGTGTATCCTGAGTTATTTGGACGAAGGGCGGTGACGAGTGCGAAGCACGAGTAAATATTCAATAACTTTCTTGTATCATGGCCAATCAAACGTCTTGTCACAGATTTTCAGCATGATTTTTAAT
>NW_026925073.1:0-25015 GCF_032062105.1 Saccostrea cuccullata
TTTAGGGTATCAATGACTTTTATTATAGAGAGTTTGGAGAAATTCTGAGACTATGCGTGCCACAGCTCCTATATAAAATTTCAAGTCATTACAGAGAATGGCTCTTAAAACTATATATCTGTCATATATATGTTTTTTGTTACCCAGATTGTACTGACAGAGAACAAATGATGGCGTTATTGTCAGAACTCAAGATTCTCATTCATGTGGGACAACATCTTAACATTGTCAACTTACTGGGGGCCGTCACCAAAGATATTAGATATGGTAACGGTGTTCATCCTTCTTATATATATATTTATAAACTACCTATAATATGTCAAGGAAAGATAAATAAAAATCCATGAACCAAAATTTTTTTCGTCAAAAAATTTCCAAAGTAGCAGACTCGTAGAAATTTAAATCAAATTACAAAACTGTCTTTATAAATTGTGTAGGTGAGCTGTATGTGATTGTGGAATACTGTCATTTCGGAAACCTTCGGTCCTATCTACTGAAACATAAGGAAGAGTTCCGAGACGTAATGGAGGACTACATGGACCCTGCCCATCAGAAAAAACGTGAGGCAGCCCGAGAGGCAGCCGCCAATAAGCCGTACTACTTAAACAAGGCTCAGATAGAGAACACCGCCGACCTAGTGGGGCCTCCACTGACCACTAAAAACCTCATCTGCTGGTCATTCCAGGTGGCCCGAGGGATGGAGTACCTGGCCTCCAAAAAAGTAAGGCAGTCAGTATACAGAGGTAGCTCAACAGGACTGGACTGTATGTTTGTTCTAGTCTCAGTCAAAACCTTTAGTTTGTTAATATTCTATTCTCACCTTCATTTCATTTTCATTTTAAGTGAAATATGCTGTTGTTATGCATGATTTTGAATCAAAGTAAGCCAATATTTTGAAAGTGTTTTTGATTTTGAAACATATCTATTGATTGTAACCTGAAGATTAAATAAGATATTTTGTATATTATATGTATTACTGGTACATGAAAATTTGATAATAAAGAAATGTTTGTTTAATTCCAGTATATACACAGAGATCTGGCAGCAAGAAACGTTCTTTTAGCTGAGGACAACATCGTCAAAATATGTGACTTTGGGTTAGCCAAGGATTTGTACAATAATCCAGAATATCTAAAGAAAACAGATGTAAGGGTTTGGTTAACTCCTATCTCATCTTTGCTAGCCAAGGGTTTCTGATACGCTACTTTCCTCATAAACCCTTGGCCTACGGTGTTCATAGAAATAGGGATTTTTTTCCAGAGTTCTGATTGGATTTCAGTACACCCAGGTCGACCAATCAGCAATTGTTTTTTGTAAATGACGATATTTGCGTTCGGGATACATCTTCACTCTTTAATCTCGGAAATGAAAAACGCAAGTAAACAACGATCCGTAAGATAACATTCAATTCTATGAATAGCCATGGTGTCATCCAATATCTTCTAAATATGTTATTAAGATTCTATATTGAAGCTTAAGATTTGTTCTATAAATAATGAATAAACATAACTCAATTATTGCTTCTTAATCATTCTTGAAAAAACTTTGATTTCATTTTTTTTTAACGCGTGTCTTTATTTCTGGCGATGACGCAATCTGTGCGTACCTGATAGATTCGAGATCACGTGACGGAAAACAATCCCGTCTTTTGACTTCACCGTATGCCAAGGGTTTATGAGCAGAGGAGCGTATCAGAAACCCTTGGCTAGCGAAGATGCTCCTATCTGAGTGCCTTTGATATTGAAGTTTTTAGTTTTCTTAGCAGAATCTTTCTCAGACTTGGACTGTCCAGTATCAGATTGTGATGTTGTTAACTTATTCTTACCCTTCTTTTGATATTAACAAAATCTTATGAAATCTTGAACTGCAGTGAAATAGTGATGAATGATAAATTATATTATTAGTATAATTGTTTTTAACAACAGTTGTTCCAGGATTTGATTTTATGCACGAAGCTTTTCATCACAGAATAATCTCTTTGTACATTAGATTCTGTTTGACCTTGACTTTTCTAGGATTGTGAAACTCACTGTTTAACTTGACCAGTCTCTGATTTAATTAACACATTTTTTGACAATACACATGTAACATGACTCTTATCTTGATTTTTAAAACAGGGACCAGTTCCTGTGAAGTGGATGGCTATTGAATCTCTAACTCACAGACTGTACACCACAAAGAGTGACGTGTAAGTTCACATGAATGTATTCACTTTATCAAGGTTACTGTGCATTCTTTGTGGGATAAAAGTATGTCCCTAACATTATTTTTAAGGAAAGCATGATAAGTAAATTCCTTGATATAAATTTAAAGCATCTCTAATTTTGTGATTTATCTAATTTTGTGATTTATCTAGTTTTGTGATTTATCAGGTGGTCATATGGTGTCTTTCTATGGGAGTTATTTTCTCTGGGTGAGTAGTAATCAGTGATTTTTCTGAGGTGATTATTTGATGTAAGTAGACATTATGTCTAAGTTAACATCTCGTTTGTGATGTACAGGTGGTAGTCCATACCCTGGGGTGGAAATTAACGAGAAGTTTATTGGGCTCCTTCAGGATGGATACAGAATGGAGAAGCCACGATATGCCACCGATGAAATGTATGTAGAAAACAGAGAATAATGATTTGTAGGGAAATTCTGAAGGTCTTGTCAAATTTTGCCAATATCTTTGAATTGGATTTTCAAATGAAGGGGATGATAAGCTTTATATAAAGTCATTTCTGTTTCAGGTACAAGGTCATGCAGGCGACCTGGAGGGATGACCCAGAGGACAGACCTACTTTTACACAACTCGCCAACATCATGGGCGATTTCCTGGAAGAAAATGTCAAACAGGTAGGCAGCTTAAGACAGTTTTTGGAAAAATACTAAATAAAAAAAAAAGATAGTACCTTAAGTCTTGCCATGAATATACAATGTACACACACATGTATGTTATTTTTTGTACATTTTGAAAAAAATTAATTCACTCTTCTGACAGTACATAAATATCACAGATTTATTGCTTACAAATTGTATAATTCATTGGAACAGTATTACTTGGATCTGAATGAGCCGTATCTTAAGATGGTGGACCTTGAGGGCGGGGCTTGTGGGGGACCAGAGAGTGAGGGCTACCTTAAAATGAGTGACAGAGACAAAAAGTCAGACTACCTTAAAATGGGGCTGGCCCCTCCCCCACCGGTGGACCAGGAAGAGTATGATGGAGGTGTGTCTTATGTGAATGAGAAAAAATGGAACAAAAAGAAGGAGAAGGGAGATTCTATGGAGCTTCAGCCTCTGACAAAATCTATGGAGGAAGAGGAGGAGGTACAACTCCGTAAAAAAGATCGGGAAAATTCTCCCTCCAACACAAACATGCGGGTGGATGTTCACAGAAGTGATGATACAGATAGCGGACATTCCAGTACATACGCACCGGGCACACCGCCAGACGTCGGAAACGACGGCTACCTTGTACCAAAGATGGGACCAGATCAAACTCAGGTGTTTGTATTGAAGAACAAATCGAGTCCAGCTAAAAATAAATCTAAGTGTAGTGAGTTTACGAAGGATTATCACGACCCCCCGCCCACGTACTCAACAGTATTACAGGACAGTGATATTGATGTCTGATGCTAAAGCTGACTCCAAGAATCAGCCTTGTGTTGTCTTTTATTTACTGGTATTGCTTCTTAATGAGTGCAAGAAACCCTTAAATTTGGCATGGAAATTTCCTTTTTGAAACATTCTCCTACTTTTTTACAACAAATTCTGTGCCTGATCAAAGCAACCCGAATATATCTATGTTTTTACTATTATAAGAATGGACTAGTCCTGAATTAATTAAGATTTTTGCTTGTAGATAGACATGTATCAACTACTGACTGTAAATACTGTATAGTAGAGTAGTATCTAATGAAACTGCCGAACTTGTTACTAGCATTATCAGCATTATTTTGTACACTGTAGGTTGTTAAGATCTCCTGTAGCATAATTCATTTTGAATATCTATAATGATATTGTTTTATTGTCTGAATACATTTTACATAATGGCATATAGCACACTGGGAAAAGGAAGGGGAATTTTCATTGTGTTCAATTTGACTTTTATCAAAGATTATCCAATGGCATTGAACAATCTGGAATAAGTGAGCAGAAACATTTTTATCAATTAGAAAATGATTCGCTGTTTCTTGGAAAAATAAATTGACATACTTACATAATGGAAACATACAGTAGATGGAGATGTCAGGAATGAAAAAAAGATTTTTAGATTATTAACTTGTTATTAAATCTTGTAAATGTATATTAACTCTTATCAGTTATTGCACCTGATGTATTTGGTAGATTACTTTTTTCATATACAAGTACCGTACCGGTTTTGTATGGTAATTAAGCTTTCTGCTTTCACACAAGTATTTGTTGTTTACAGCAAATTTGTTTTTTCATATATATGTACCCCGGTACACACCTGTTGTTTACAGTAAGTTTGTTTTTATTTGTCTTACAAGTACATGTATATGATAAGATTGTTTTCCTTATAAGTAATTGTTGTATATGGTTTAGATTGTTTTTAATTACAAGAATATGTTGTATACAGTAAGACTGGTTTTATCTACAATAACCTGTTGTAAAGGGTAACATTGTTTTTCCACACAAGCACCTGTTGTTGATTGTTGAAACAAAAACCAGTAGTCTAATATCATTAGATTTTATTAGCTTTAACTGCTTTTTAACTTTACAATACTGTGGTTTTATTTTAGAATCTCACATTTGCTTTGAGACTGTCACCATATGCATATCCCAAATTCTTCCTTTTCTTGCCATTTTGAATCAGTAGTTGCTTATATTAATTGTGTCTAAAATTTTACAACACACTATATGTTTTGCTATTTATGCATTTTGAGAACCTTTTACCAGTGCCTCATCTTGTTTTTATGACTTTTGTATGGTATTTTATTCGCTCATATTTTAGGATTTCTGTATGGGGTTTTACAAACTGTTTTGAAGGACTTATGGGGTTTTATTAGCTCAAGTTTTATAGGAAATTCTGTAAGGTATTCATTAGCCCAGTTTCATAGGAATTCTTTAAAGGGATTTTATTGGCTCAGTTTTAAGGAATTCTATGTGGGATTTTATCAGCTCACTTTTATAGGATTTCTGTATGGGATTTTTAGCTCTTCTGAGCCAAAGGCTCAAAGAGCTAATGCTATGGCCATTTGTGCGGTGTGCGTCGTGCGGTGTGCGTTAACTTTTTAGAATATGGGCCATAACTCAAGAACCCCTTGGCCAATTATTGTCAAATTTGTCACAGGGTATCCTTGGCCCAAGAGCTACCATTTATACTAAAATTAGGGGTGGGACCCTAAAACAAGGGGAGATAATCACGAAAATAAAACCAAAAGTACTGGTTGCTAAAAAATCTTCTTCTCCAGAACCACCAGGCAGATACTCACCAAACTTACATACAAGGGTCAGAATATGTTGAAGATTAAAAATTGTTCAAGGCATGACCCTGGGGCAAAGGGCGTGGTCTCAAGGTCACTTCAAAATTGACCAAAATTTACATTTATTAAAAACGTTGATATTTTGCTTACTATAAAGAGTAGGATCATCAAATCTTGTAAGTTGATGCATCTCAGGACTTGACATCATGTTAATACAAAAGTAGGTCACGGTGACCTACTTTTTAGCTCACCTGAGCCGAAGGCTCAAGTGAGCTTTTCTGATCACATTTTGTTCGTCGTCCGTCTGTCCGTCTGTCTGTCTGTCTGTCCGTCTGTAAACTTTTCACATTTTCGACTTCTTCTCAAGAACCGCTGGGCCAATTTCAACCAAACTTGCCACAAATTATCCTTGGGTGAAGGGGATTCAAGTTTGTTCAAATGAAGGGCCACGCCCTCATTCAAGGGGAGATAATTGGGAATTAATGAAAATTTAATGGTATGTTTTAAAAATCTTCTTCTAAAGAACCACTGTGCCAGGAAAGATGAAACTTATGGGGAAACATCCTCAGGTAGTGTAGATTCAAGTTTGTTCAAATCATGACCCCCGGGGTAGGGCGGGGCCACAATGGCCGACCAAAGTTTTACATAGAAAAATATAGGAAAATTTTTTAAAAATCTTCTTCTCAAGAATAGCAAAGCCATAATTGATCATATTTATATGGAAGCATTGTCATGCAGTGTAGATTCAAATTTGTTCAAATGATGATCCCCAGGGGTAGGGCGGGGCCACAATTAATGGCCGACATAAGTTTTACATAGAAATATATAGGAAAATTCTTTAAAAAACTTCTTCTCAAGAACAGCAAAGCCATAATTGATCATATTTATATTAAAGCATCCTCAGGTAATGTAGATTCATATTTGTTCAAATGATGACCTCCAGGGGTAGGGCGAGGCCACAATGGCCGACCAAAGTTTTACATAGAAATATATAGGAAAATTCTTTAAAAATCTTCTTCTCAAATATAGCAAAGCCATAATTGATCATATTTATATTAAAGCATCGTCAGATAGTGTAGATTCAAGTTTGTTCAAATCATGACCCCCGGGGGTTAAGGGCGGGGCCACAATGGCCGACCAAAGTTTTACATAGACATATATAGGAAAATTCTTTAAAAATCTTCTTCTCAAGAATAGCAAAGCCATAATTGATCATATTTATATGGAAGCATCGTCAGATAGTGTAGATTCAAGTTTGTTCAAATGATGACCCCCAGGGGTAGGGCGGGGCCACAATGGCCGACCAAAGTTTTACATAGAAAAATATAGGAAAATTCTTTAAAAATCTTCTTCTCAAGAATAGCAAAGCCATAATTGATCATATTTATATGGAAGCATCATCAGATAGTGTAGATTCAAGTTTGTTCAAATCATGACCCCCGGGGGTAGGGCGGGGCCACAATGGCCGACCAAAGTTTTATATAGAAATATATAGGAAAATTCTTTAAAAATCTTCTTCTCAAGAACAGCAAAGCCATAATTGATCATATTTATATGGAAGCATCGTCAGGTAGTGTAGATTCAAGTTTGTTCAAATCATGACCACGGGGGTGGGGCGGGGCCACAATGGCAGACCAAAGTTTAACATAGAAATATGTAGGAAAATTCTTTAAAAATCTTCTTCTCAAGAACAGCAAAGCCATGATTAATCATATTTATATGGAAGCGTCGTCAGGTAGTGTAGATTCAAGTTTGTTCAAATCAAGGCCCCGGGGGGTAGGGGCGGGGCCACAATGGCCGACCAAAGTTTTACATAGACATAGGAAAATTCTTTAAAAATCATCTTCTCAACAAGAATAGCAAAACCATGATTGGTCATGGGACTACTTTTGGATTTAAACTTTTCAATAATAAACCAATTTCTACTTTTTCCTAGCCACAGTGCTCAGGTGAGCGATGTGGCCCATGGGCCTTTTGTTAAATTTTACGGGCTTTTGTTTTCGAATTGATTTAGAGGCATATTTTGGACACTTTAAGGCCTATGATCATAAAACTTTGTCAGTTGGTTCATCTTGGGTCCACAAACAACATCAACTAAAAAGTAGGTCATCGTGACCTACTTTTTGAATTTTATGGCTAATCTTTTCTAAAACATTTAATCCCATTATTTCAGACACCGAGAGGTTTAGAATCTCCAAATCTTGTAAGTTGATGCATCTAGAGGCGTTAAAACATATTTATTAAAAAGTAGGTCACTGTGACCTACTTTTTGAACTTTGCAGGCATTTGTTTTTAAATTGTTTAAAAGGCATATTTTGAATACTATTAGACCTATGACCATCAAATTTTGTCAGTTGATGCATCTTTGGTCTTCAGAAAATGTCGACCAAAAAGTAGGTCACTGTGACATACTTTCGACATTTTATGGCTAGATTTAAGTATCTCGGGTACTAATTGGCTTAGAATCATTAAAATTTGTCAGTTGATGCATCTTGGGTTTTCGGAGATTAACGACCAAAAAGTAGGTCACAGTGACCTACTTTTGACATTTTATGGCTATATTTTAGTATCTCAGGTACTTATTGGCTTAGAATCATCAAACTTTGTCATTCGATGCATCTTTATTTTATTTCATTTTACGGGTTTTCGGAGCATGTCGACCAAAAAGTAGGTCACAGTGACCTCTTTTTGACATTTTATGGCTAGTTTTATGTATCTCAGGTGCTAATTGGTTTAGAATCATCAAATTTTGTCACTTGATGCATCTTAGATTTTCGGAGCATGTTGACCAAAAAGTAGGTCACGGTGACCCACTTTTGAATATCTCAGATACTGATTGGCTCAGAATCATCAAACTATGTCAGTAGATGCAGCTTGGGTTTTCGGAGAATGTCGACCAAAAAGTAGGTCACATTGACCTACTTTTGTCATTTTATGGCTAAATTTAGGTATTTCGGGTACTTATTGGTTTGAAATCATCAAACTTTGTTATTTGATGCACCTTGGGTTCTTGGAGAATGATGATCAAAATATAGGTCACAGTGACCTACTTGTGACATTTATGGCTATATTTAAGTATTCTAGGGTACTTATTGGCTTAGAATTGTCAAACTTTGTCAGTTTATGCACCTTGGGTTTTTGGAGAATGTTGACCAATAAGTAGGTCACTGTGACCCACTTTTAAATATCTCAAGTACTTATTGGCTTAGAATCAACAATCTTGGTCAATTAATGCATCTTGTGCCCTCAGAAAATTTCAATCAAAAAGTAGGTCACCATGACCTACTTATAGTATTTTATAGTTACATGTAAATATCTTCAGCCCTAACTGGCTAAGAATCATCAAACTTTGTCAGTTGATGCATCTTGGGTCTTAGGATAGATTGTATAATTTATCAGAAGAGCGATTCAAGGCCCTTGGGCCTCTTGTATTAATCCAGTTTGATCTCTTGGGAGATTTTGTTTGCTGTTTTGAAGGCTGAAATAATGGCAATTCAAACCTTATCCAGAGACCAGCACATACATATGTACAATTCAAGATTTCAAAAATTTGAAAGTATTCTTCTCTTTGTTATATACATATCAAAGATAAGCCATAATAATAGTGCAATAGACCATTCTTACATAGTTCATCTTACAGAAGTCATTGAATAATAGTCTTACCATATAAATAATCAGGTGTTTATACAGTACCTATTGTACATATATCTAATAAAGTCAGCACACATTTTTTTAAAAATGTTCAGAAAACTAAACTTTTTGATCGTTTTGAATTGTCGATCTTTCTTTTCTATGCCAATTTGAATTAGTTGTACACATTTAGGTACATGAAATGTACTGGTTGATATCTGTATATATAAATTGAGTGTTGTCTACAAGGTAAATGTAATCGTGTTATATTGTCGACTCAGGTTTCTTATAAAACCTGTGCCTTCATGTCTTGTACATTTCATTTTAAAATACCTCATTTTCATTCCATTTATAGTCTAGTCACCTTAATATATCAGATTTTACTTACACCTTATTTTTCCAAATTGGACCACGAATTCAGATTAGGACTGCAATTTTTCTACCACAGGTTGTGAAGTTACGGCATTTCTACAACCAACATGTAGCAAAAGTTTTTTAATGTTTTTAATGAAGTATAATTTACACAGGATAAGCTTTGTCATTCTTTATTAATTGTTGTATTCAGTACTTGTTGGTTTTTATAAAGCCAGAAAAATGCAATAAATATATACAGTATATATATGTTTATCTTTGTTTTTGACTATCACATAAATTACAGCTGTACAGTTATAAGAACTGAAGACCATTACATTTCTTTTCCACTGTCTGGAACCTTTAAATTTAATTCAAAATCACAGGAAACTGCAAGTTAGACCATGAATTTCAATAAGAATTTTATACCATATATACTTGCAATGCAGAATATTTGGAGTTACATTTTTGACATTTCAGACACTATGTCTGAATTTTAAGTCCCAGAAATCTAGGTACATGTATTTTTCTGGATGAAAAAATGTGGTATTTTCTTATTGACCCTGGCAATCATTGAACAAAGTCAGAATGTGTTCTGAGGATTCTTTAAATGCAGAAAAAGAATATCTAAGGTTACCATATGAATAAAGTTCTTACAGAGTTTAATGTTTTTATTTTTGTTTAAAATTTACATAGTTTTTAACAATAAATGAATAATGGTGTCTTCGTCCAAAAAACTACTTGGAAATGAAGCAGATGAATACAATAGACCAATTGTTTATATGGCCAAAAATTATACTGAATTACTAACTGGTCAAAGACAGTTTCCTTGTAAATAATATAACCAAAAATAAATTCTAATGCAATTGTTTTGTAAAACGTTTTGATTGGCTGATGCGCTTTGTTTGAAGCAGTAAAACAAACATTAATGAGAGTGAAAGCTTTTCATTGCGACGTCATAATAGAGCGACGCAAAAACACAATGCTCAGTGACATAATTTATTTATAAACTTTTTGATCGTTTTGAATTGTCGATCTTTCTTTTCTATGCCAATTTGAATTAGTTGTACACATTTAGGTACATGAAATGTACTGGTTGATATCTGTATATATAAATTGAGTGTTGTCTACAAGGTAAATGTAATCGTGTTATATTGTCGACTCAGGTTTCTTATAAAACCTGTGCCTTCATGTCTTGTACATTTCATTTTAAAATACCTCATTTTCATTCCATTTATAGTCTAGTCACCTTAATATATCAGATTTTACTTACACCTTATTTTTCCAAATTGGACCACGAATTCAGATTAGGACTGCAATTTTTCTACCACAGGTTGTGAAGTTACGGCATTTCTACAACCAACATGTAGCAAAAGTTTTTTAATGTTTTTAATGAAGTATAATTTACACAGGATAAGCTTTGTCATTCTTTAATTGCTGTATTCAGTACTTGTTGGTTTTTATAAAGCCAGAAAAATGCAATAAATATATACAGTACAGAATATATATATGTTTCTCTCGTTTTTGACAATATCATAAAATACAGCTGTACAGTTATAAGAACTGAAGACCATAACATTTCTTTTCCACTATATGGAACCTTTAAATTTAATTCAAGATCACAGGAAACTGCAAGTTGGGCTATGAATTTCATCAAGAATTTTATACCATATACACTTGCAATTCAGAATATTTTGAGTTTCAGACACTATGTCTGAATTTTAAGTCCCAGAAATCTAGGTACATGTATTTTTCTGGATGACAAAATGTGGTATTTTCTTATTGACCCTGGCAATCATTGAATAAAGTCAGAATGTGTTCTGAGGATTCTTTAAATGCAGAAAAAGAATATCTAAGGTTACCATATGAATAAAGTTCTTACAGAGTTTAATGTTTTTATTTTTGTTTAAAATTTACATAGTTTTTAACAATAAATGAATAATGGTGTCTTCGTCCAAAAAACTACTTGGAAATGAAGCAGATGAATACAATAGACCAATTGTTTATATGGCCAAAAATTATACTGAATTACTAACTGGTCAAAGACAGTTTCCTTGTAAATAATATAACCAAAAATAAATTCTAATACAATTGTTTTGTAAAACATGTTTTGATTGGCTGATGCGCTTTGTTTGAAGCAGTAAAACGAACATTAATGAGAGTGAAAGCTTTTCATTGTGACATCATAATACAGCAACGCAAAAACACAATGCTCCATGACATAATTGATATAACGAAACTCAACAATCTAATTAAAATTCAATGTTAGATCCTCTCACATACTCGCTACACTAACATCTAACAACATTCCATAGAGGGTCACATCAGAGGTCAAATTCTATCAACCAATCAAATTGTCGCCTGCAAAATCATCGTATATTTGTTGACATCATCGAAGTGAATAGGTCTAGAGCTGTTCCGAATTTGACATCTGATGTGACCCCCTATGGGATGTTGTTAGATGTTAGTGTAGCGAGTATGTGAGCGGATCTAACATCTAGACAACAAACAAAATGCATGGTTGCATTAGAATGGGAATAACTAATTTTCTAATTTGGTATTTGCGACCACTAATGCTGATTTAACGGTCGCAAATACCTTTGAAGACAGTTATTCCCTAAATGGAGTTAATATATATATTTAATTTTAGTTCTTTCAGTAAAAATCGCAAATACCAAATTTGAAGACAGTTATTCCCTAAATGGAGTTAATATATGTATTTAATTTCAGTACTTTCAGTAAACCTCTATGAGACAATAGTCTTCCTTCAATGAGTTACCCTCATACATGTACACGGAAATAAAGTGCTTCACAGACAACCATCATCACATAATTTAATCTGTACTTAAATGAAAAATAAAGCAAATATTTAGTAGTTTATTAATAATCCTCTATTGAGGACAAAAACACTTTATTTAAAAGTATATTATTGCACATATTTGTCCATCTGGACGATATTTAAGAAGTTGTTCAGTCTCTACATTTGTACAAGACAAAATCCAGACACTTGAATATTGGCCGACATCTTCTAAACTACTATGATAAAAGCCAACCAATGCGAGGCAGTGTTTCACACATTGATGGGGGAGGAGATTCTGGGGGGACTGTTTTGGGGAAGCAGCTTCCCTTTAGCTTTCTTGTTTTCAAGCTCTTTAAGAAGTTCATCCACTTTTTTCTGTAACTGTGCCTTCAACATCAATAGTTCTTTGTTCCTCAAATGAATAGGTTCCTTGAAAAAGGAAAAAGAAATGATGAAAGTATTTGTGAGAAAATATAACGAGATCTACCCTGTAAGAGTAACCGTAACGATCCTCTTCTTTTGAACTAATTATAAATGTGTCACTCTTGTGTGAGTGTGAGGTTTACCTGAGGCCTCATACGGGGGTTCCAGCGACAGTAGTACCCGGTCCACAATTCGATTCTCCTGAGGCTGGCCACAGGGAACAGGACGTGCTGCTGGAGGGACGCGGCGTATAGAGGGTTAGTAAACTCCTCCATCTGACAATTAACAAATGACCACAAAGACACCGTCTTCTGTTTCAGACCCTACAACAAACAAGAGGCCCACGGGCCTTATAGGTCACCTGAGTATTTGTAACAACTTTCAAACACTTGAATTTGGATTAAACCAGGGGCCATGAAATTCACGATTCACAATTTTGAAAGAGGCACCATTGCTTATCATAATTATTAACTAAACATGATTACTCTATTTACTTAATACCCAGAGGTAGATCAGAGTAACAAAGAGAAAATCCACTTGCACTTTATACCCAGTTGTGCACCTCACCCTAAAGGAACCACTGACCCAGGGGCCACATATTTCAAAATTTTGCAAATTTTAAAACAAAATGGTGATTAATACCAAAGAGCAGATTTAAAAACATTAATTTATTTTCAGACTATGTAGCCCCCCCCCCCCCCTCCTCCTGACCCAGGGGGCATAAAATTCACAAATTTTATAGGAGGCACTCTTGCTCATCATAACTATGTGCTTAGTTAGTTTATTTAATACCCAAAAGCAGAGAAGAAGATTTTCAAAGAATAAATGCATTTTCACTAAATGATCAATAGAGCCCCCCCCCCCCTAACACCAGAACCCTTAACCCTGGGGCCATAAAATTCACAAATCTGGAAGAGGCACTCTTGCTCATAATAACTATGTGCTTAGTTAGTTTATTTAATACCCAGAAGCAGAGAAGAAGATTTTCAAAGAATAAATGCATTTTCACTATATAATTCATAGAGCCCCACCCTAACACCAGAACCCCTGACCCTGGGGCCATAAAATACACAAATCTGGAAGAGGCACTCTTGCTCATCATAACTATGTACTTAGTGAGTTTATTTAATACCCAGAAGCAGAGAAGAAGATTTTCAAAGAATAAATGCATTTTCACTATATAATTCATAGAGCCCTGCCCTAACTCCAGAATCCCTGACCCTGGGGCCATAAAATTCACAAATCTGGAAGAGGCACTCTTGCTCATCATAACTATGTACTTAGTTAGTTTATTTAATACCCAGGAGCAGAGAAGAAGATTTTCAAAGAAATAATGCATTTTCACTATATAATCTATATAGCCCTGCCCTAGCACTAGAACCCCTGACCCTGGGGCCATGAATTTCACAATTTTGGTAGAGGACTCAATGCCCATTACATTCATGTCAACAGTTTGCCTGCTTGATGTCCAGGAGTAAAGAAGAAGATTTTAAAAGATTGCACTAATTTTAGTGGTTTTGGCCCCACCCCTCAGGCCCCAGGGGGGTGGGGACCATGAAATTCACAATTTTTGTTCCCCTTCACCCATAGATGCTGTATACCAAATTTGGTTGAAATTGGTTCAGTGGTTTCAGAGAAGAAGCTGAAAATGTTCAAATGTTAACACACGACACACGACACACGACGCACGACGCACGACGCACGACGACGGACGAAAACGGATAGCAATAGGTCACCTGAGTTACTCAGGTGACCTAAAAATATAATGTCAGTCCTTAATCCTCCTTATAATGCACAAAGATACTGTACTACAGTATAGAAAATAGCAGATCAGGTTCATTTGTAGTGTGATGTGTGACACTAGAAATCTCTTTACAAGTCCCTTTTCTTGTGTAACATTATCTAATACATCTAGATCCCATTCTTATAAATGAACAATACTGTCATAAGCTAAAAAAAACAAATGCTATTCATTTCTTGTATCCACTCTATTGGTCGGAATAGATAATACTGCTATTATACAATTGTGTGTGTTTGTTTATGGGTGTGTTATGTCATGTGCAAAACGGAAGTGTCATAATTTGCATGTTGAATGCTGCCTTGATTTACAGATATGATCTTCCTGAGGATTTGCTCTGCCCTGTGGTGCCCTTGTCTTTTTAAATAGAATCATAAAGAGTAGTGTTAATCTTTCAGTAAAAAAAAATACAGAACGGACAAGGAAGACAAAGCTGACCTTTTCTGTTCTCTGTTGTTCACAGTTACAGAGGAAGGTTCCAAACAGGCAGCTGAAGGCATTGTCAATGATGGTGATCAGGAAGTGCTCATTGAATTCAAAGGCATTAGGAAACTACAACAAAGGTGTTAAGTAGAATGTAACATATCAAGGAATAGATAAAGCCAGTATGGTTCTCAGATTTTCTAATATTGTTGTGTATTAGAAAACAGTTTTTTAAAATATTTTTCTTGATAATTTGATAGATTAAACTAATTTTCATGAAATTTTTATAACTAGATTGACCAATATTTTGTTATTTTAGAAATTTTGTTCTGCTATGGAAAAAAAGTACAGGTATATGTTTCAAAATTATTATTATTATGGCCAATAATTATTACGTCTAAGTCTTTCTCTCCATTCTGCAGTAATGAAATTTTACAATTATGAGCTCATTTTTTTTTTCTTTCTTACAATGATCTATCTCACAAAAGAGCTATTATAGTTACATGTATAGATATCTATATTCTTTTGATCAGATAAAAACAATGGAATCAGACATACCTGATGAGTCATTTGCCAAACACAGTCGATGAATTGTAAAAATACGGGTGATCGGTCAGTGTCCGAGTGTCTATCCTCCCCATGTCCAATACGCTGGGCAAACTTGTGACCAAAACTCAACCATTCCTTCTCAATAAGCACCTCAAAGCCCTTAATAGTTCTGTAATACGGGTCTAACATCAGGGACGCCAGACTCGTCAGCTGTAAGATTTAAACGTCACTAAAATTTCAGGACTGGTAACTCTTAAAGTGAAATAGTTTAAAACAAACCACTAAAATATCAATTGTTTTGATTATTCAAATTTTTCCTTCAAACTTCTTACTGATCCAAAATGTCAAGTAAAGAGCTCTGAATATGACCACTTTATGTAGTTCCTTACCTGGGCAGTTCTGTCCCAGCCATCACTACAGTGAACCAGTACCGAGGTCTTAGCACTCTCCACTTTATCTGCAACCCTTAGAGCACCTGCTAAAATTTGCTGTAACAGATATTGTATATAACTTAGCAAAATACATAAAAAGAATTGCAAACATTGAGTGTGACATGAAAACCAATAACAGAATACACTATTAAAACAGGTATTAAAACAGACCTTAATGTGATCCAGCCAGTGGGTTGCCTCAATGTTGGACAACCATTTACTGTCATCAATGGTTGGAAAAACAACTTCACGAAGTTTCCTCAGACTGCAAACAAAATATTTAATACAGATTACTTTCAATATTTATCTGGTAACTGGGGTTGTCAACAAGTATTTTGTTACTTGGGTAGTTATTGGAAATCTGATGATACTTAGATCATCGCTACATACCTGTCCTTCATCACGTGAATGTTATGAATGTCAAGGAAAGCTATCTCAGCATTTGTGTACCATTCCTCTCGCTCATACCCCCCACCTTTGGCCTGAAAAAAAAAATCAACATTTTCCTTATTCAAAGATTCAAAGGTTGAACTTAAGAAATGACAGTCTATTGATAATGTGTTTTCAGAGTAAAATAAGTCAACTTTGACATTTTCCATTCAAAGATTCTTTGAACTTCAATGAACTTAGAAAATAACAAAAGTATTGATTCCATGTTTTTGCAGTAAAATAAGTAAACAAAAAACATTAAACATTAGTTACCATATTTGCTAGGGCATTAACAAGAGGCCTGGCATCCATGATAAAGAGTTTGTGTGACTGTGCATTGGCGTCCATGATGGTCTGAATATAGTGCTCATCTTGTCGATTTCTGCGGAGTGGAGCCCCTCCCACCAGGGGCTGGGCAGATCGGGTGATGGTAGCCTGACTTTCTGGGTGGATCCAGGACAACACCTGTTAATCAATAAGATACCATGAATAACATTGTTGTGCATTTTATTATAAAATGTTAAAGTTAAAATGTGAAATACAAGAGGCCCAAGGGCCTTGAATCGCTCTTCTGATAAATTGTACAACCTATCACTTGTATTTGAAGCCTCTAACCCTAAGTATCCTAAGACCAAAGTTGCATCACCTGACAAAGTTTGATGATACTTAGCCAATTAGGACTACTTCTTGGTCTACATTCTTGGAAAACCCAAAATGCATCAACTGACACAGTTTGATGATTCTAAGCCAATAAATACCAGAGATACTTAAATATAGCCATAAAATGTCGAAAGTAGGTCACTGTGACCTACTCTTTGGTCGACATTCTCCGAAAACCCAAGATGCATCAACTGACAAAGTTTGATGATTCTAAGCCAGTAAGTACCAGAGACACTTAAATATAGCCATAAAATGTCGAAAGTAGGTCACCATGACCTACATTTTAGTCGACATTTTTCAGAGTCCAAAGATGCATCTGCTGACTAAGTTTGATAATTCTAAGCCAATAATTACCTGAGATATTCAAAAGTAGGTCATCGAGACCTACTTTTTGGTCGACATTTCCGAAAACCCAAGATGCATCAACTGACAAAGTTTGATGATTCTAAGCCAATAAGTACCTAAGATACTTAAATATAGCCATAAAATGTTAAAAGTAGGTCACTGTGACCTAATTTTTGGTCGTCACTCTCCGAAAACCCAAGATGCATCAACTGACAAAGGTTGATGATTCTAAGCCAATAAGTACCGGAGATACTTAAATATAGCCACAAAATGTCGAAAGTAGGTCACTGTGACCTAATTTTTGGTCGTCACTATCCGAAATCCCAAAATGCATCAACTCACAAAGTTTGATGATTCTAAGCCAATAAATACCTAAGATACTTAAATATAGCCATAAAATGTCGAAAGTACGTCACCGTGACCTAATTTTTGGTCGTCACTCTCCGAAAACCCAAGATGCATCAACTGACAAAGTTTGATGATTCTAAGCCAATAAGTACCGGAGATACTTAAATATAGCCATAAAATGTCGAAAGTAGGTCACTGTGACCTAATTTTTGGTCGTCACTTTCCGAAAACCCAAGATGCATCAACTCACAAAGTTTGATGATTCTAAGCCAATAAATACCTAAGATACTTAAATATAGCCACAAAATGTCGAAAGTAGGTCACTGTGACCTAATTTTTGGTCGTCACTCTCCGAAAACCCAAAATGCATCAACTCACAAAGTTTGATGATTCTAAGCCAATAAATACCTAAGATACTTAAATATAGCCATAAAATGTCGAAAGTAAGTCACAGTGACCTAATTTTTGGTCGTCACTCTCCTAAAAACCAAGATGCATCAACTGACAAAGTTTGATGATTCTAAGCCAATAAATACCTAAGATACTTAAATATAGCCATAACATGTCGAAAGTAGGTCACTGTGACCTAATTTTTGGTTGTCACTTTCCGAAAACCCAAGATGCATCAACTCACAAAGTTTGATGATTCTAAGCCAATAAATACCTAAGATACTTAAATATAGCCATAAAATGTCAAAAGTAGGTCACCGTGACCTACATTTTGGTCGACATTTTTCAGAGTCCCAAGATGCATCTCCTGACCAAGTTTGATGATTTTAGGTCTGAAGGTAATCAAAATATGCCTTTTAAACAATTTGAAAACATATGCATGCAAAATTCTAAAAGTAGGTCACAGTGACCTACTTTTTCTTAAATATGTTTTAAGGTCCCAAGATGCAGCAACTTACAAGATTTGATGATTCTAACCCTTTCATGCCTGAAATAATGGGATTAAATGTTTTAAAAAGGTTAAGTCATAAAGTTCAAAAAGTAGGTCACGGTGACCTACTTTTAAGTTGACGTTGTTCAAGGACCCAAGATGCATCAACTGACTAAGTTTCATGATCATAGGCCTTAAAGTGTCCAAAATATGCCTTCAAATCAATTTGAAAACAAATGCCCGCAAAATTAAAAAAGTAGGTCACCGTGACCTACTTTTGAGTTAACATGATGTGAAGTCCTAAGATGCATCAACTTACAAGATTTGATGATCCTAGTCCTTATAGTAAGCAAAATATAAACATTTTTATTAATTGTAAATTTAGGTCAACTTTAAAGTGACCTTGAGACCACGCCCTTTGCCCCAGGGTCATGCCTTGAACAATTTTTAATCTTCAACATATCCTGATCCTTGTATGTAAGTTTGGTGAAAATCTGCCTGGCAGTTCTGGAGAAGAAGATTTTTTAGCAACTAGTACTTTTGGTTTTGTTTTCCTGATTATCTCCCCTTGTTTTAGGGTCCCAACCCTTATTTTAGTATAAATGGTAGCCCTTAGGCCAAGGATACCCTGTGGAAAATTTGGTACTGATTGGCCAAAGGGTTCTTGAGTTATGGCCCATATTCTAAAAAGTTAACGCACACCGCACACTGCACAAATGGCCATAGCATTAGCTCTTTCAGCCTTTGGCTCAGAAGAGCTAAAAATGTGAAATAAACGTTCAATATTTCTGTATGTAATCATTTCTATTTAATTGTTCAGCTTATTAAAGCCACACTTACAGGTAGTCTATTTCTGGATCGATGTGAAGCTACTTGCTTGAGGTCATCATCTGACACAGCAGCAGGGACTACAAGCTGTAAATAGTCAAATGCAGACATGTATCTTACTTCTAGAGGAAACATCTAACTCAGAGAGAATTTTTGTCATCAAAGATTTACTTGATGCTAATTCCTGATAATCTTACCACAGAGGGATATGTGTCACAAAACTCGTATTTCTCATTTATTTTGGTGATTCTCCAACTCTCTGGAGGAAGGCCCTGGAAAACAAAATCATTCTTAATTATAATCAACTCAAAAATTAATCTATAAACAGACTAAAAAGTCTATTTCGTAAATATTCTTTAGAAATATATCCCTTTAGTTAATTAAATAAGACTCCCAAGGGCCACAACACTCCCCCATCACATTTTGTTCTCCAGAGTTCTAAAATGTATTTTTCCCTATATTTTTATGAAATAAGTTATAACCCATGTTGTGGCCTAATCCTAGCTCCAAGGGGATCTGAGTTTCACAAACTAAACCCATATTTGAAGACATTCTGATCATTAATTAGACTAGCTTTGACATTCTGTGCTGGGGAGGAATTGTTTTCCTATTTACAGGTACAAGTACATGTATTATGCAAATGTGATTGCTAATTTTAACCAAACCCTAGCCTCAGGGTAAAAAAATTGAAAAATCAATCCAACTTGAAATTGATTGCACATCAGCAAGATTTAATGTACTGGTATTATGTCCTTGAAAGTGGAGGATGTGGCTCTTTATGTTAAAGTAAACAATCTGAATTTCCTTTAACCAAGAATCTGAATGTTTTTGGCAATTTTGGTTGAAATTGACCTAGTGATTACTTGAAAGTGAGAACTGAGTTTACAAATGATACTTGATAGACAGACAGATGCCAGATACTCATTGATCAGAAAATTATTATATAATAAAATTTTAATTAAGAAAGACAATCCCCAGCTCCCCTTCCCGTGGAAAAAGTCCTGAAAAAGTTAAAACTAGGGGATATTAAAGGGAGTTTATTGTTTGGACCAACAACTACCTGTCTCCTGTATTCTTCTTCTGGGTTATACACCTTCCACCCATCAATGCCATAGTCTTCTTTAAATTCAAAAGCAAACAGTTGCTGAAACAAGAATATTAATATGATGTAACTTCAACTAAAGATATAATCTATTATACATATTACATAACTTCAACTGAAGTCATAATCTTTCTTTCATCATCAAACTTATGTGTCATTCAGAAGAATGGGAACTTTAAAAAATAAGATTTATTTTAAAAATTTGTAGAAACTTTGAAAGCTATTTTTAATCATTGTTCTGACCCATACAGTACCTGTTTGTTTGTAATGGGAAATGCAAACTGTTGGATTTTCTCAAACACCTGCCTCCTAGAGTGATTTTCTTGTCTGTGGGCGAATCTAATGTTCCTCACATCCTGAAATGGTAAAAATCATATCCACTACTGACAAGATATTCCCTGAAGGAAATCACATGAATAGAATAAGAAAACACAACAGTTGGTTTCTTGCCTTGCAAAGAAGATCAATTCCATAGGCATTCTCTCCTCGACTGGTAGCACCTCCGATTTTCTCTATCTTACTGATAACTCCTAAAGGCACGTCCAGTACAGACGGTGAGTCCTGATAAAAAGATTTGACACATTTAAACTGTTTTAATAATAACATTTCAAATACTGTATTGTGTACATTATTACTATATGTAAATCTTTTTTTCAGTTTTATGTAGGCTTTATGAAGATATTATACATGTATTTACCAATTTCTTTTCTTAATGATATTGCAAAAGAAGTTTTACCAACTGAAGGTATACTACTGGTTTTGTCTGAGCACATAGATTTTTAGCCAAGTTTATTTGATTCTAAAACTAACCCGTTCCACACTTTTAAAGTAAAGTTTGTAGTTGGTCACTGTTAATGTTCCCTTGATTGGTCTGTTGTATGGGCATAGATACGTCACATTTTCATCTAGAAAAATAATTGCAAGTAAAAGTTACATAGAATTTAAATAAGTATTGTCAGGAGACTAGAGGTTGAGTGTGCTGTGCCCTATCCTCCTACAAAAATTGATCAGAATGCCTAGGAAAGAACACAGCTCATACAGTTTCAATTGTATTATGTTTAATATATACCTATTCCTTGCACTTTTTCTCCAGGAAGTAAAGGGATTTCTTCATTTCCAGCAACTTTTGATGACTCCAAAAATGATACCTGAAATAGTTGTACAATAAAAGATTTGATATTCCTGTCTACATCAAAATTCAAATTCTAATCTTGTTTAGTATTTGAACTGTACAATAGTTGCTCATAACCAGAGCAGTGACAATTTGTGTGTAATGGTCAAATGGACACGCCTACTTCGATTTATCAAATAAAGTAGATTAAATCCTCTTAAAAAGCCAATAATTTTCTACTTCCTTTATATGCCGACGTTTAATCCTCCACAAAAATCTCAACAATATATGTTGTCAACAAACTTACTGAATTATCACAGAAAAAAATAAGCTACAAATTCGAATTTCCTCGAGCAATAAAATATTCTTTTATAAAAATGTTACGTTGCAATAATAAAAGTTTTCTGAGTAAAAGTACAGTCATGTAAAAGTCTTGCCTTTGCTGGTTCCGCTGCCGCTGGTTGTTCTCCTGAAGAGTTTGAGGAAGTTGAACAAATCGACTTGGACGGTGATACAGATTCCTTGGAACTATTCGTGGACGATGGTTCCGAGATAGAGTCTGTGCTTGTCCCTGTGTTAACAGCTAGACTGTCTTTATCCGTTCCGTCCATCCTAGTCTTTCGTACTCCAAAGAATTTAATATGAGTCCATTTATTTTAACCAAAACATTTCTTCTATTTTGACACTTAATCTTCCACCACAAGGTGTCGCTCTATTTACATCTTTTGTGGTTTTTTGTACATTGAAGAGCTATATTGAGTAAGTTGTACTATGATTCTTGCTCAAGTGGCAGACACTCACTGACTCTGCAGGTCGGAGATGAGCGTTATTTCAAGTTCGAACTTTTGAAAATATTGGACTTCTTCGATTGTGAAACTTCATGTTTTGCTCATTAACGACTTATAAAGTGAATTTAGACGAAGGAAACAGAAGCTAAGATTTTTGAAAACCACTTTAGACGTGAGCAAAATTTTATAAAGTGTCAAATTTTATTTAGAGGAAGGACCCAGTTTAAAATGACCCCCCCCTTTAATCAATTCCAAATGACTAAGCAGATTTAGTGTTTTAGAAAGTTACATGTACAGATAAGAATTTAGACCTATAATCACAGGCGCTTGCTTCATACACTGCGTTAGTTTTCTTCTATAGTGGTATTATATAGTAGAAAACTAACGCACTGTATGAAACAAGCGCATGTGCCGATAATAGTTTATAGAGATGTGCATATAGGATAAGCTTGTTATCTGAAAGTGATTGTCTTTATTTTACAATAAAACATGTGCAATGTGGCACATCAATAATTTCAACTTTTTTTTTTATTTATAAAACCTAAATTACATGAATATAATTCATGTACACAGGCTATTATAATGGAGAATAAGTTCCTAGTTTTACACGAATAGATTACTATATTAGTAAATGGACCTTACATGTATTACACTTTAATGAGGGGAGTTTTAGGGTTGGCTGGGGTTTTATCAAAATTTACTACTTAAAACAATTTAGAAATCCAAAAATTTTTGGACTTCCTTTTTAATTTCTGAGTCGTACATCTGTTAGAGTTATCCCCCCTCTGAGAAATATCCTGAATCTGCTCCTGTACAACATATATTTTTACTCTTTACTAGTATAGTTGGAATCGAAATCATAGGTGGCAATACTACAGGTACCCAAAGTATGGTTACCCCCACCCCGTCCTCCCACGCCAAATTATATTATTTTATTATACCTCTACTGATTTTTTCCTATATAAAAATAAGGCAGTAAAATGTGAATAATTCCCTATGTGAATAATTCCCTAGAAATCTCAGTGAATGGACTAATTCCCCGTGCGTTAGTTAAATGAGCTAATCCCTGCTTCGGAAGCTAATTCCCCGGTTATCCGTAATCCTCTAGATTTTACTTTTGTATCGGTCTAATATGTGGATCGGACTTATTCCCCGTGCTTTAGTCTTGAAGCTTATTCCCCACCTCTCGTAATCCTTTATCTGTATCGGCATAATAAAACCGTTAAAACGTATATCATTGAGGGAGTTAGCAAGATTCCAGTTCCCCAAGACCAGAACTATTTCCCGAGGAGAGCAACTGTATAGTAAGAACCTATATTATAATTTCTCATAAAGATGAGCTGAAGTTTTGTTAATCACTAATATTTCCGTTTTACGCAAGCAAATTGTATTTTTATTTTTTAAAAAATTATTATTTTACAGATAGCCATGTAAAATCCGCATAAAGATGAACCAGGGAACCAGGTTAATTAGTTGGATGGGCTACGGTATGAAATTATTAATTTTGTAAATGCGGCAAAATTACGACAGACTGTACATAGTGGTATATATACTTTTGCTGGAGATAAGTACTATCAATGAAAAAAAATATATATAAACAATATTCCAGTTTAAAACGTATAAATTTGCACAAAAAGAAATTTTTACATATATTTGGGTGAAAATTTATTTGAATAATACATGACGTACTAAATAAAAAATAATTTTTTCCCGGGGTATCTGTGAACTTTTCTATGATTGTGACCGGGAATCTTGCATCGTCATTAACTGTTGGACTATGTAAATATTTTCACTGATATGAAAACGTTACTTATTTATATTTAGACAGGTAAACACGGACTCAGGTACACTAAGGTAGGTGTTTCCATGTTATGACCACATTGTTAATCAAGGTCATGACTGTTTTATACGTAGAAACTGTGGGTCATTTCTATGAACTGCAATTCATATCATTCTAATTATTAGGCCAATAAACACAGCCTAAGGTTGCACTTAATTGTCGTCATTTTCTGAGTTATATTACCAGTATACCATGGTCTGGATTATGAAGTATAAAAGTAACTAAATGTTATCTTTTAAACCTTTAAGAAGATATAAGATCCAGTTTATTTATATGTAAAAATGTTGATTCGACATTGCGATCAACCTCTGTACACGCTGAACATATGGAACTCTAAACGTGACTTTTTCTATTTCGTGGCCACGAATTTATTAAAAGAATTTTTTACAATGCAATATACAAACTATCGTAAAACGTTTGATTTAAGACAAATTCTTCTATCATAAAATTATCTTGTTTCCCTCTTGATGTATCGACATTCCTGTTCTGTATATACGAGTACAACATGACATTATACATTTAGAACCATTTCCAGGTTAGTTTGGACTTTCAGTAAGGCGTGGCATTCAGTCTCGGCGATAACGTAATTAGCGTCTGTCAAATGGCGAATAGATTCTCATTGGTTAAGAAATCAATAACATCAGAAATAAAATTGTTCTTGACAACGATGAGACGACTTAGGTTCCACTTCTTTGCCGGACGAGACAATGTTATTGGTTATTCGATACACTAATTGGCATTTGCCCGAATCGACCACATGTAATATTCAACAGTGAATGAAAGCTGGGTAAATTTCAAAGCTAATTATGAACGTCGAAATGCCACACTTTTCTAAAAGTACAAACTA